>NW_026453162.1:2070000-2302500 GCF_025200985.1 Drosophila gunungcola
ATTCCCTCAACGGATTTTTAATATCTTCAGATGCTCTTGACTCTAAAATTTTTACTTGAAAATTTTAAACTTATGAAAACTAGTCAAACTGTTAAGGCCCTATGTTTTTCTGTAATATAAATATCTATGTGAACTATTTCTTCTTAATTAGTATTTGGGGTCGGTTGGATTTCTGCTTCTGGTTGGTGTCTATCGTATATTGAGTCTTTACAAGTTTGACAGGCTTGATATTGCTTGGATTTTCTTTTTACTCTGCTTAGGGTCAAGTATACCAGTTAAAATTGCTATAAGTTTTTCTTCTGTGTAAGATTTTTGTTAAATTATGTGACTGTGGTATGTTGTATCGGCAGTCAGTAAAAATAATGGGTTTTTAAATACGTTAATTGGAGCTTCTACCGAAAATATGAAGTTGTGTGACGAGCTTTCGTCGCTATGGCCTGATGCTGAGGAGCTGATTGATTTAATTTCCGCCGGGGACCGGGACAACGGGTCCGCTACTACATTAGCTTCTCTGGGCTTGCACCAGCGTTTAAGCTTATCGTTATGGATATTGACGCTATATGTATGATGTATTTTATTATATTACAGGTATAGTTTTTAAATGAATTATAAAGATTATTAATGGATTACAAATTAATGATATACTTCGTTATTGGAGAGCGTCGTTTCTCCTACGTCTTTTCCTTGCTCGTCGTGAAACCGTACTCCTCAGTCTCGTCGTTTTGGGCAGACTTGCCACGTCGTTCGTCATTATCTTCTGGAAGGGAACCAGCTGATCCGCTTTGCCAGACCATTTCCAAAATATTTTTTTAAGTTCTTTGAGATATAGACATGGTTTATTATTCCAGAATCACGGTTTAAATTTGGCTCTAATGGGACGACTAAAGCATAAACTATATCATACAGCTGCCATAGGAACGATCCAATAATTTAATAATTATTAAACCTTGTAATGGTTTAATGGTTGATATTAGAAGTTTTTGGAGTTGAAGGTGGAATCGTTTACCTCGTCAAGAGGTGTTTTTGTTTATTACTAGAAGTTTTTGTTTGATGATAAAGTCTTATTACTGCAAAACCCCAAATCCTAGTTACAATAAAAGGGTACCTCAAATCCGCGACCATGAATCGTCCCTTATGACTTGGCTATTGAAAAAACCATAGAACACAGTTCTGACAATGCTTGAATATTACACAGTTTCATTTAAAATTACCATTGCGGGTGTAAATAATAAAATTGTTCGCCTGTAGTCAGCAAGCAGTAACAAAACAAGCTCTTGTACAAGTGTATTAATCATTAATATACGAGGCAGCTTACTGTTGACAATAGTTAGATATTTCTCATTTCAGAGTACGCGAAAATACTTTAAAAAATCCTTATAGCTCAAACTAAATGTGATTGATTAATACAAAGTTTTCTGGTTTAGCAAAAATGTTTTTTTTTATACATATTTTTAGATTTTAGCTTAATTTTTAAGAATTTGAAATTGTTGACTATTTTAATAATTTTCAAATGTCAATTTATATATATCTGTCGCAATGTTTGACGTAATGTTGCTTGTGTTTACCCTTTCTAAAAAAGCAATTCACCATTTTTTTCCTTTATTAACTTAAAAAAAACTAAAAATAAATTTTTTATTTGTTTGTTAGATATTGTTATTAAATTTTTTAGCCGTCCTCATATTACGCGGACGTTGAAAAATCCGAAGAACACAGTTCTGACCCTGATCAAAAAAACTACTTTTCTCTATAATACCCTTGATTAATTTTTCATTATACTTAAAAAAGCTCAAATAAGAATTTTTCATCGTCAAATTGGTTAAGAGTAGATTTCGGCTCATTCAAAAAGCATACAAAAATTTGTGAAATTGGTTGAACTTTTAACCGCTAAATAACTTACAAAAGCGAATTTTTAGAGAAAAATGTGTTGCGTATCAAAAGTTGCCTGATCTCAAAAGCTATAAGACCAAAAATAAAAAGAAAACTATTCTGGCGTTTTGAAAAAATTCGCTAAAAAGTAAACACAAAACCCTAGTTTAGGCTATAATTCCGTAATTATTTTACTTGAATAAACTATGTCAAGAAAGATAGCCCTTAAAAATTAATTTTAAATGATATACAGCACGTTTCCGTTGCCATAGTCGTTTGGAAGTTGTTTTCCAAAAAGTTGTAGAGCATAAGTTTTTCAGCTCGAGCTGCTTAATACAGTAAAATTGGTTTCAGAAGCCGAAAAAATCGCTTTGAAACGCAAAAACAAACCAAAAAAAGGACACTTTTTTCATTTCAAAAAGACCGTCTGAAATTTGGTTATTGAATGTCTTTTGATCGGATTGAGGTATCGTTGGACTCTTAGTATAAACAAACTCTTATAAACACGATTATATTTTGATTGCTTTAATTTTTAATTATTAAGATCGGACTACTCTTTGCTGATTTCAGATATTGCGGCTATATATAGTAGTCTCGTTGCGCACGCTTTCCGGTGTTCATCGTCACGATGTGGACGGCCGTCCACAGAGATATATATTCCTAATCAACATCACTAGGAGAGTCTATCTAGCCGCCTTGCCGTTTCTACCCAAACTAGTCTCTTAGTCTTAAATCTATCTGCAGGAAATTTTCCAAAACTTAATTTTTTATAGCAGGTAAAATATAAGTCGGAGCTAGGCTGTTCGGACGACTATATCATATCATATAATGGGAAAAATCCAGGTTAAAAAGGAAACATAATTTTATCTTAGCTGATTTTCAATTTTTTTGTTAGTTATACCCGTTACTCGTAGGGTTAAAGGGTATATTGTATCCTTTAAAAAGTATGTAATAGGTATAAGGAAGTATGTATGTATATTCTGGATCAGGATCAAAAGCCGAGTCGATCTAGCCATGTCTGTCCGTCTGTCCGACTGTCCGTCTGTAGGAACGCCGGATCTCGGAAACTACAAAAGCTTAAGACAACTTAATTAAAATCGGAAGAATATATCATATAACTCCCATGGGAATAATCGGGGTTAAAAAACCATTGAAAAATTGATCTTAAAAACTTTGTTGCTTCAACGTTGTAAAACATATACGAATAAATCTTGATTTTTTAATTTTGCAAAAGATGCAAGGGTATATAAACTTCGGCTTGTTAAAGTTTGCTTTTTTTCTTGTTTTTAATTTGTACAGGACACTAGAAACCATTTCTTTTTTTTATTAAAGTACGCCAACACCATGAGCAGGACATGTACACAAATGCGTTGTATTTAAAAAAACCGAAGAACACAGTTCTGATCACAAAATAATTATAATTATAATTACCTTGCTTGTATTATTAATAATATGATATCACTATTAATTCCAATTAAAATTTTCATAATCGAATTGGACTTGCATAGATTTCTGCTCATTCAAATAGGCATAAAATGCAAATGAAAAAGATCTGAAATGGGTTGATTTTTAGGTTAGGTTAGCTCGGACGTCCTTCAGAATTGGATTTCTCTAGGGGATATTGGATCAGTTGGTGCCTTGTTTCATAGGTTGTCAGTATTGATGTGCTTTAGCATCCGAAACATCTGAGCATCCTGGGAAGTAAGCTTACATTTGTGCTGAAAAGGATCTTGTTTTCCTCGTTGATGAACTCGTTTTCCGCTTGCTGGGCGTTTCTTTGGAGTGTTGGTGACAATTCCACCATTGTGGTTTAGTCCTCTTTCTTATTCTAGAAATTTAGCAGGGTACCCATCTAGTTGCTTGGATAGAGGGTCGCTTGTAAGTGTTCCCGGGTGCGTCGCGAGCCTTTATTTAACTTACCTCTTGAACTTATCCCAGTTTGTATTCCGGGGGTTCTATTAGATTGTTATCTTCGGAGTCACAGTCAAACTGAATATACTTATGTTATGAAAGGGAAGGTTTCTGGAGGACTCTCCATGCAGATACCAGAGTTTGACGAGGTGGCGACCACATATGTGTGCTTCTCCCTACGACTGTTATCTCTAAATTAGTTGATAGTATAAACTCCAAGAGTGACTCACCTCTTTCGTTGATGTCAGGGCTCCCCCACACGTTATGGTGTTCGTTGGAATCTGTACCCACGGGAAGTTGCTGCGCTTATGAGCTGGCCTCTACCAAGCTAGGGAAATAAGAAGGTCCGACGACGCGATCTTTGTATGAAGGTTGAGGTTGGGAGGTTGGGTACCTGGCTCACCTCCACACGACGGGTTGACTACCAGCTTCAGGTCCTGGTTAGCATCCATCACACTGTCGAGGTCCAGGTCCTTCTCCACCTCGCCTGCCTACAGTGTGTGGGCGGTCTTGTCCCCGAGGTGGCGCTTTTTGAGGCGAAGGTAGACGCTATCCATGCACCACGCCATCTTCCCGAACCTGGCGTACAGCAGGTTCTCTGCCTTCTTGATAATTTGGAGGATTGCACTTTGGCCCTCCTCGTTGGGTCGCGGGCTTGAACTATGCAGTACCTTCCAGTCTGCCGTTGGTATGTCCGATGATGAAAAACTCTTTTGACTTCGGTTCAGACGGGATAAGCTCCCTGTCGACCACCTCCAACTTGGCCTCTCCCACAAAGCTTCTAAGTGGCAGACCGTTTGCGTCAGCCATTTTAGGGTCAGGTCGTTATTGGATTTGAGGATTTTACCCTGCGCCATCGAATGTGGGCATGGGGGCGCTGGAATCCTCCACCATCCGAGCGAAGAGGGATTCGACCAGTCGCCCGTGAACCGTCTTCCACCGCGCTTCCGTCATCTTCCCGTGTTCTTCGCTCCGGTCGATGAGAGCCACGATCATGTGTCGTTTGGACACCTCACTAACCGTCGCCTTCTGAGTAGGTTTCTTGCGCTTTGGCTTGCCGCTTGCTCACCGGTGCGTCCTTAACGGTGCTCTGGGTTGAGCGTTGCCTTTTATTGGCCGGCATCTCCTCCGCCTTGTTAGCGTATCCGCTCGTCGATGCCATTTGTAGCAGTTTGGCGTACTGTGACCTGCCTTCCTCGACCTTCTGCTCGGCCCAGGCCAGCTTCGACTTCTCCTCCTGGGAGGGGTCCGCCTTGCCCAAGAGCCTCCTCTTGATCTTGAGAGCCGCCTTGTTTTGCGCTATTGAAAATATAAAGGTAAGTAATATTTAAGTATTATTAATTTTAATGAAAGGATTTAAAATGTTTATGCTATCTAAAGAAATTTCCAAGTTATTTGATTATATGTAATCAGATATTTAATAATTTTTGAAGAGGTTCGTAGTTATGTAGTTAAGAATTTTGTTTTTCCGAATTGATATATGAGATATTATTAATTTTGGTTGTACCATTGAATGTTATTAAAAATGAACCGTTTAAAAGGGAATTGTTAACAATATTGTTACCATTTATATGAAATGGCACCATCTTGAATGATGTCTATTGTTTTATTTTGTTTTATTATTTTTTACATGTTGATTTCTTACCATTTAATAATCGGGTAAAACAAGTTTTTTCCTTAATTGAAGTGCAATAATTATTTAAAAGTTAGACATTTCTTAAACATATTTGCGACTTGATTGCTTAGTACTAGTTTCCCATTAATTTGGGAAATCGCTCTAGCGTGATATATTTCGCATCTGTTTTTGTTATTGGGTATTTTATATAAATTATTAAAAGCTTTTAATGCAGTGCGATTTTAAAAACATAGATGTCTATTAAGTCAGCGTTAATTACTGGTTTTAATATTTCCAACGTCAATTTTTGTTAGTGTGATTGTGTCAATTAAATTTTGCAGATCAAATGTTAATAATCGTAAGCGCTGATTTTGCATTGGTTAATCTTGATCAATAAAAACGTTTTTAAAATCATCAGAAAGAGATCCTATTTCTTTGAACAATTTGGAATTCATAATAAATTTCATTGATTTTATTCTGAATTTTAATAAAATCCTCATGATCCTGGGTTCCATTAACCATTTCCACACAGTACCTAACCCATTTATCCCTTTTTTGATCTAGTTGACATAAATTGTGATAATGCTAATTTTAACATTTTTTTATATATTCTTTTAGTTTTGTAAGTAAGTTTGGCCAATAATACAATCTACTGATTTGTTTATAATTTTTGTCAAGTCCCCTGTGTGCTCTACAATGTGTCTCTTCTATTATAAGTGCTCTGTCTTTAGAATTTTCCACATCTTGGACAAATATTCTTGTATACAACAATTTATTTATAAAATTATATTTAAGTGGTTTTTGAATTCTAAAAAAGTCCTCTAAAGTACTGAAAACCTACCGTTAAATTATATGGAATATATTCCCCTAAGTTTGATTTTCGGGAGTGTCAAATTCTATTATATGTCTGGTATATTTGAATATATAAATCGACTTATGTATTGTTTACCTCCCCGTTGCTAATAGCAATTGTTGCTTAAACTGGTTTAAGGGCTTACGGGTTTCTTGTATAACATTCTCAAAACTACTCTCTGCTGAATGCTGAGTGCTTTGATCTGAGACCGATTCGTTACTGTCAGTTAAGTTGTTGATTTAAATCCTTGATAGGGAGTCTGCAACTACATTAGTTGTCCTTGGCTTATAAATGACTTTTGGAGTGAAAAAAAATTCGTATTTTTTATTATTTATTGAAAAAGATGTTTTTTCGACATCAGATACTTTCATTAATATCTGATGAAAACCTGATCCTAAATCTGTTGTTGAAAAATATCTTGCTTTTTAGATATAAGAAATAAGATAGAATTACTGATGGGTCATGCATTGGGTAACTAACATTCTACTGATTTCGCTATTCACGAAGTCGGGGACAGATAAAGCATACGGATATTGTTTCCCGTATATTGGCCTGTCGGCAATAAGATTTATTTCCCCCTTTATGTCTGTGCTTAAAGGAATTTGCATATTTATCTTTGAATGCTCTTTTTTAATTTAGTGATTTTTTTTTCTTTAGTCCGTCTAATTGAACAGTACCTATATTATTTATCTGTTGCTTGTCGGATAACTCACCGACAGCGGGCTTGAAATTTTTTCATTTCAAACGACTTTTATGTATTCGATGTTTGACGGTATTTACTTCGTCGGCGCTCTCATCATTTTTGAATCCCAAGATATTTGTTTTTTTATTGACTGATTTTTCTACGTGGGCGCTCTCAGGATTTTCGAATTCCAAGATATTTGTATTGTTATTAACGGATATTTCTACGTCGACGCTCTTAGAAATTTCGAATTCCAAGCTTTTCTCACTATTTTCCACAAATAATGTATCTGTGTTTGCGCTACTTTTGTTTATAATAAATTATTTTAAAGGAAGGGTATTATTTTCTTCAATTAAGGTTATTTCATTCTTTTTTCTCATTATCATAATATTTTTACTTTTCTTTTCCTTTTATATTCCAAGACTCCCTTTTCTATATTTATTGTAGCTCCAATTTTTCTTAATAAATTGAATTCAATTAGAAGATCAGATTCTAATCATTCGATTTCATAAAATTGTTGTTTCAAATATATTTATAATATAATAATACTTAATAATTGAATACCCACGAACTGTAGTTATCTTTCTGTATATTGAAAACTCATTTTTATTTTTAAAAATTCCTTTTTTATATAGCAGGCAATGGCTCCTGTTTCTATTAAAATCTTTAACTGCTTATTGGTTTTTTTGTCTATTAAATTAGGCACTCCTTTTTAGGGGTCTGGTCAAAGAAATGATCTTCATTGATATTATTTATGCTGGTTTCTTTATAAGCTGGCTGAATAACTGTTTCATCTGGTTTCCTTTTTTGAGCTTGAGTTTTCTCTCTATTTTGATTTGTGCGACAGTAATTTGAACGACTGTTATTTAGATATATTCCTCGATTATTATTTGCCTGCCAATTATTAATCGGCTGCGAATTGTTATTAGGTTTATTCTGGAGTTGAATCGATGGATCAACATCCATTGGCTCGACGGCTTGTTGCTTTTGATTATTGATTTGCCAAAAATTTCCCTTTTGATGCCAATTATAATTTTGGTTATTCCTCCAATTATTTCCTATTTTAATGGTATAATTATTCTGTCGTATTTGATAAAATCTTAAATTGTTTCCTTGATATTTATTTTCATTTTTAAATCCATTAAACCTGTTTGCAAATTTAGCACGGAAATGGTTTAATTCTAATTCTTGGACCCTTGCCAAAGCATTGGGCAAATCTGGTGGAATTAGTGAGAAAAGAGTTTCGGAGATAATCCATTTAGCCCGGATATAAATATTTGTAGAGTATTGCTCCTTATTGTTTTGTTTGTTTCCTTGGTAATTACTCTGTCCTTTCCGTATGTTATTATGGCTTTGTTTATGAGTAAAGTCATTTTTTGATTGACTTCGTTATAATATTCAGTAACTGTCATTCGTTCCTGCCTGAGGATACTTAGTTCTGACTCGAGAATATGTATTGGTCGTTTATCGCTATATATAAAGTCCAATCTAGATAAGATTGCTTAAATGTGTAAATCGGTGCCATGATTGCTGTAGACATAAGGGGAAAATAAAGGCATAATTATAGCTAGTTAATCTTAAAAAACGCGTCCGTGATAAAATCTTGTTGATTAAAATAACCAGATACAGAAGACACTGTGAAGTGCAGGTGGCTAAACACCGAAATTGGCCAATACAGTAACCAGCAACGAATTGGTCAGAATAAGCAATTCACAAGAACATACAGCAGACAATAGGTGTGAGCAGCAATCAATACGAATCTTAGCAAAATCCAGAATTGGCGCCCAACGTAGGATCTTCGCATCCCTAGAACTAGGACTTTTAACATCTTAAGTTTTTTTTTGTTTTACGTATTTAAGGTTACGATTTCAAAATCGGAATACCGAATTTTGCTGAACAAAGATCAAAAATAGTTTGTGTCGACACCTAAAATTCCTCTTAGCAGGTATATTTAATTTATTTTTTTTTCTTTTACATATAAAGTTGCTCAACCGGAACTTTGTCTCAGAATAGCTGTGTGACTTTATGACTCTTTTCAATATCTAGTAAAATCATTTGACTTTTTTTTTATTAATAGAAACAAATTTAATGCGTTTTAATTGAAAACTTTAATTTCCTTATACAATATTATCAAATCACGTGCAAGACCGACTTAGTTTTTTTTTAGGAAATAACTTTATTTTTTTTTTCTCCTACGTAAAAATTCCACCTTCAAGATTAAGCGTTAATATTATTTTCGGTGTTTAGGCGTGTGTTTTTTAGGATTTATTTTGTTTTGTAAAGACTTCATCCTAAACTACTTTTAAAAATTTTGGCAAAGTAATGTCGTTTATTGTATTGCACTGCATTTTGTATTCTATTGTATACTTATTTATTTTAGTAGAAGTGGACTATATTATAACAAAACAAAACACGTTTTAACGAGGTGAAATGTCGTTCAACATACAAAATTTATGATATCGAATTGGACCTAATAAATACACTTTTTAAATATTTTTTTTCGTTCCGCTTTAACAAAGAATGTAAGCTTTTTGTCTAAACAGGCACTTTTCATTGCCGATAAAGAAAATCTTAAACAGAATCTTATATAGAATGTTTGACAATGGTTATATTTTTATCTTGAACCGAACCCGATAAAGAAAAATATTGTTCCGGAAAAAATTGGTGTATTCCGGTTAATGGTTCGGTTCGTCTTACAAAAAATCTAAGCCACTAGGGCTTGGAGTAATCCAATTCCGGAGTTGTTCACAGCCCTACTTTGCATTAAAATAAGCTATCGATGACCCACATCGGTTAAGGACATAAAATAGGCATGAAAAAAGCGAAAACGTTAGTTACACTTTCAACTAAAATGGTGCCATACAATAAATGTTGAGTGTAAGGGAGTTTAACTGTACCGGAAAAGTTTGACATCTGAAGTAACTTGTCGATTAGAATAAGTAAACCAGTATAATCAAAACGTAATGCAAATTTAGAGAATGGTCCTCAATTCCATCTACAGTGGCTCACAGCTTTTTTAGCCAAACACCATTGTTCAACTCTTTATTATTATTGTATTAAACTCTTATGTAGGAATTAATTTACTATGATTGTATATTATTAACATTCTTGTAAACATTACTTCTTTCAACATGCATATTACATTGTGTCGAGCACGAAGGCATTTTTCTTCTGCTCAACTGAACATTACACGATCTATAAAGACGACTTGAAATCATACCAGCACCTGTAGTGCACGCGTTTGGTTTGACCCTAGATTCGCTAGAGAACGTACATTTTGGCGACAGTTTAAAAGTGTTAACCTTAGATTTGACCGCTGAGGACAGCACACAACGCTAATGGGCGAAATTAAGTTCCCGCATCTAAGTTTCTTGACCAATATTCGTGACACTTCTCTCTCTGAGACAAATTCCTCATTGCCGAAATTGTCTTAGTTACTTTGTTCATCGTACTTCCAGTTTCGTCTTTGCCTATTCGCACCACCACAAATCTGGAGCCTAACTTTTCTCTTCATTCCTTTATTCTCCTGTTGGCAACACATTCCAGTGGATCGTGGAATTGCAGATATCGCTTATAGATATCAATATTTGCACGAACGGTCACACTTAGCTAAGGCTTTCCACAATGCCACTTTTGGAAATTGGCTGCTTGGAAAGTTTAAAGCCGCACATTCATGAGTAAAATCGAAGAACGTTTAAGTGCGCGTTTACAAGAAAAGAATGTCTTTATTTATAATGCTTATAGATATCAATATTTGTACGAACGGTCACACTTAGCTACTGCTTTCCACAACGCCACTTTTGGAAATTGGCTGCTTGGAAAGTGTAAAGCCGCACATTCATGAGTAAAATCGAAGAATTCGTCTTTATTCTGGCCACGAAAAATCTACAGAAAGACGTTTAAGATGATCAGGGGATGAGTGCAGCAGAGTTAGACTGCCGAGCTCAGGTTCTAGACGCCCACTTCAAGCAGGCGTCCCAAATCCAATCCAACATCGAGCGATTGGACCCAGAAAAAACGGAGAGAGCAACCATTCTAAGTCGCTCTGCAAAATTCAAAAGGGATAAATTAGAGGACAAATGTTTTCTCAGCTCTAAAACAGCTCGTTTACAACCGCATTCACGCACCTGGTGGATGATGACGTCACCATCAACCCAGTCGACCAGTTCAACTATCTCCTCAGCTGCTTGTCCGACACTGCCTTGAACGTCGTGAGTTCGTTCCAAGTCTCAACAGAAAATTATCCCAAGGCCTTGAGTCGCCTCAAGGAACGATACGACAAGGAACCTGCAGACGCTTATTAAATCCGCAGCATTCTGGACACTGCTTCACTCGGCACAGAAACAGACAAAATTAACGCTAACGCTTCTAATTCATAATGTTCTCTTAAAGGTTGACCCAGATGCTCGACAAGCTTGCAATCGATCTTATGACTACGACAACTTGCCATCGTGGGGCAATTGTTACAAGTCATTACACTAAAAGTCAGCGCATTTTCGATGCCAACGAATGGAAGCTGCCTATCGAAATTAAACTGGCGGATCCATTCTTTTACAAACCAAACAAAATCGACCTTTTAATCAGTAATTAGGAATTCTTCAAACTTTCGAGAAAGGGAAAATCTACCTCGGCTCAAATTTAGCATACTTGCAAAATTCCTCACTTGGATGGTTAATTGGCGACAAAATCGACAAGCCCAACAGTGTAAGGGCTCAGGCATTGATATCCGAAGTAGAAAGAAATCGCGATCTCAACTTCGACTTGCAGCGTTTTTAGGGAAATCGAGGAACTTGGCACAGATCAGCCACCTCTTACAGAAAAAGAAAAAGCCTGTGAAGAGCATGTTGAATCTCATGTAGCAGTACTTGATTCGGGACGCATTGAGGTGTGCTTACCTTTGAAGCACCCCCCAGAAACGCTTGGTGTGTCATCGGAGACAGCCAAATTTCGCTTCTTACAATTGGAGAAGCGTCTAGCGTCCAGACAGCGCCACCTCAAACCTGCGCGTATTGTTTGACGCGTCAGCTACCACATTTAGTGACAAATCGCTCAATGATATTGTTATGGTTGGCCCAGCCATTCAACAGACACTTATACTCACAATTCTCTCGTTTCGCCTTCACAGATATGCTCTTACTGCTCTTCGAAAGCAAAATTGGAACTTTCAAAATGCAAGTCACCTTATGGAAACAATGTCTGAATTCCACAGATGGCAAGGATGTGACGAAAGCCCTCGGCATGTCTTGGAAGCCACCCTCATACGTATTTTGTTTCAGATACGTACTTTCAAAGGGAGGAGAATTTACCAAACGGCGAGTAATTTCGATCTTAGTTCGTCTCTACGATCTACTCGGCTTTCTGAGCCCAGTGGTCGTTCGCTGCAAAATATTTGCACAGAAAATTTGGCTACAAGGAATTGGATGGGATGAAATTTTACCATTCAATCTCAAAACGGACTGGCAGTGAATAGAATCGGATCTCAGCAACATCAACAAAATCGAAATAGATCGATTTATGAACACAATCAACACAAATTCATGGCTTTTCAGATGCCTCAGAGCATGCATACCGCTGTTGCATTTATCTGCGCACCAAGAACAACGGGAAGTACATTTCACAGTTGACCATTTCGAAATCAAAGGTCGTGCCAACAAATGCACTCTCACTACCGAGTGCATTTGTTGAGCAACGTATGGCACAAGAGTAAACAAAAATTGAATTTAATAAGTTAATTCAATCGTTTCAGCATTATTTTGAATAGATTCCCAAATTGTGCAACATTGGATAAACTTGCACTCATGCTCATGCTTTATTGCCAATAGAGTATCCGAAATTAAAAATATGTCTTTCGATGTTACTTGATGCCATGTACCTGGAAAGAGTAATCCAACAGACATCGTATCACTATCACTGCTAATCTACCAGACACGATTTTGTTCACTGCTCCTTAGTTTTTTACATTGAATTTGGAATACTGGCCAGAAGCACCTCCTGATTGTACAATTTATGACATTGATCTAGAGACGAGAAAGGCAGTTTCCTTCGCATCCACTAGTACCGAAAACCCGACTGTTGGGAACGGAACGGATTCAACGATGACTGACAAGCAACATCCCGGAAGCGTCCTTTTGGACATCGTCTCTCGCTTTGGTTCCTATCGGCGTTATCTCAGGACAGTGGCGTATGTCCTCCACGTGTTCAACAGAGTTCCAGCCAATCCCAAATTCAAAGTTCAAGCCGCAATGAAAATCGCGCTCGAAGAACTGCAGCTGGCTTTCACACACATCGTTGCTGCAATTCAACATGCTTCGTTCTCAAAGGAGATCACACAACTTATGGGACTTTGAGAAATCAGGGACTAAACAATCCAAGGTTTTTTGCCGTACCTGTCAATGGAGCGCCAATTCCAACTGATGCTAGATACCCTTTACTTCTTCCGAAGAACCACGACTTAACTTGAAAATTGGTTAACTACCTTCTTTGGACCAAAATGCACGCCCTCCTTCGACTACAATTCTGGGTTGCTAATCCTAAATGGCTGGCATCTTTTGTAGTAAGGCAACGCATTCACTGCTACCATTGCAAACATAGACTTGCGACCCAAATAATGGGCTTTATTCCTTCCGATCGCTTGCAAACTGTCAGGCCATTCACAGTAACGGGAGTAGACATGTGTGGACCGTTTTTAACTTCATATCGCATACGCAGCAAGGTGCCATACAAAACGTATTTGGCCATCTATATCTGCTTCTCATCGATGGCAGTACACATAGGGCTTTTCTCAGACCTATCAACTAATACATTTATTTTTTCATTAAAGCGATTGGTTTCTCGCAGAGCCCAAGTCGCATATATTGTGATAATGCGACAAACTTTACTGGAGCCAGCGTTCAATTTAACTACTTCAAGCAAGAACTCTTCAGCCAGCAAAGTGAACAGGATCTTGAAACATTCAGCAATGACACTGGAGTCATCACATGTATTTACAAAGAAGCGCCTATGGGACTTGTTGCGCCGCGACTATCTACACACTCTTCAGCTGAGATCAAAATAGACCTCTCCAATGGCAAACATCGAATTTACTATGATTGAACTTATCTGAAACCATGTATATTATCAACATTCTTGTAAAAATTACTTCTAGCAACATGTATGTTACACTGTGTTGAGAGCACGAAGACAACACTCACCGGCTCAACTGAACTTTACACGATTAATAAAGACGACTTGAAATCAGACCAGCACCTGTAGTGCACGCGTTTTTGGTTTCGCCCTAGATCCGCTAGGGAATGCACAACCTTACAAAACCTTAACAGCCTATAAATACCGAACTGAACAAGTTATGTAAATTATTTAAATGCAGGATAACTCTTTAACCCTAAAACAGAGTTTGTATTTATTCAAAGCACAATTTGGAGTTTTAAAACTATGTTTTTTTTTTTAATTCATAACTTATTAAGACGATCAACTCTTACAAAATGTTTATGGGCACTAAAAAAATTAGTACGTATTACCACTCATCTGTTTAACAACAATTTTGATTACTTTCTGAATTGATTATACCAATTATCTTATGCTTCTGGGTATATGGGACCCCACTTCTGATTTATAAATTCAAATGTTAGACACGGTTATGTACGGGAACTTTTCTGATGAAATCACCAAATAAGGACGGCTCTAAATTAACCAAGGCTGCAGCACCCCCACCACTCGCTAACAGTCCTTTAGCTCTGTCCCTCTACATCACCGATCACGACGGCCCAAATCAAATGAGCATAGGATCTGGATGTCATATCTAAAATCCCTCGCTTTTCTGAAATTTCGACGTTCAACAGACAGACGGACATGGCTAGATTAGCTCTGCTCAATAGGATCAATCCTAATCAAGAATATATGTATATTATAGGGTTGGAAACGCTTCCTTCTATCTGATTCATACTTCGCAAAGATAACAATGAACCCTTTTACTCTACGAGTAATACATTTAATACCCTTGCAGAGGGTATTACAATTTCAGTCAGAAGTTTGCAACGCAGTGAAGGAGACGTTTCCGACCCTATAAAGTATATATATTCTTGATCAGTATCACTAGAAGGGTCGATCTAGCCATGTCCGTCTGTCCGTCTTTCCATCGGTTTCTGCGCAAACTAGTCTCTCAGTTTTAAAGCTATCTGCATGAAACTTTCCCAAAAGTTGTCTTCGCAGGTTTTATATAAGTTGGAACGAGCCGGATCGGACGACTATAGCATAAAGCTCCAATAGGAACAATCGGAAAAATAAATAAAAAAATTATATCTTTGCTGTTTTTTTTTTTTTAGTTTTTCGACATATAGTAATGGTTAAATATTTCAGAATTACGGTTTAAATTTAATCAAAATCGGACAACTATAACATAAAGCTCCTATAGGAAATTTAACTTTTTTATTTTGTAATTTTTTTAGAAATTCTTTTTGACTATTTAATAATTTGACAGTTTAGGATTACGCTCTTAATTTTATTAAAATCAGAAAATGATATCATATAGCTGCCATTGGAACTCAATTAATTGAGCTGCAAATCATCATAGCTTCAATGCTTTTAAACTTACACGCTAGTAAATCATAATTTGTATGTCTTCAAGATTATTTAATTTTTGCAATAGCTGCAAGGGTATATAAACTTCTGCTTGCCGAAGTTTGCTTCCTTTCTTGTTTTTTTTTAGTTCTTGAAATCCTGAGATTAAATTAATTTGATGTCCTTTTCAGTTTTCTGTTCAGTTTTTATAGGCTGTTGCTATGGTGTTTGCCTGAAATAAGCTGTGAGCCACTGCATATCTCAATAACTACATTTATATTGAACGCTTTTTATAGGGATTAAATTTAGCAAAAAATCGCGGTAGACGTGAAGCCCCTTAACTTACTGATTAAACACATAAATTAATATACCATTTTTAATCATTACACCTTAAACCTTTTTCTGTGTAGTGTCAAATCCACCAACCACTCAACCACCGCCCATTACCTCGACGCTGCGACGCACAACGACAATGGTTGCAAACGCGCTGAACGCATACCCCCACACCCCCCCTAATGACATTGCCGGTGACGGACCAACAAATTCGTCTGGGAAACGTGAGTATTGCCGTAATCAAGCTTCTGAACAACCACTCTTTCACAGTTCTTACTCTTTTTGGTTATCTGTTACAGCGATCAGTAAATATCAAACGAATCTGAACGAGATTGACAAAACGAAGCAGAAGCTGACGGGCCCCAAGGAAAATGATTGGTCCAAAGGCAAGAACAGCGGGGGCCATGGCCCGATCTCCGCCCTCCGTTCGCTGCTCACTGGCTGGCTCTTCGCGCTTCTTTCGCTGCTGGCTACACGCTCGTGCGCCTAGAAAATCGAGTATAAATCTTATAAATAAAGTGCCATTAAAAACATTCGAAGTTAAAAGTGTGCGGAGCCGAACGTAGAAATAAACACACAAGAATGATAACAATAACAACTATAACACTGGGCTACACCAGAAATGTACATCAATAAATAAAATGTTCTCATAAACTTGATTTTTGAGTGTTAAATTTTATAGCCTGATTCCATTGCTGCATTAGTGGAGTTTTAAATGTGCCTGATTCCATTGGCGCATTAAGCTAATGCTAGTCCGACATGTGAGTGGCACTAACAGCTGGTCTGGGTTTGTTAACTTTTGAATTGTCGCAAATCAAAAGGAAATGAATTAAAAACCATGAATATGAGCAAGTTTACGGATATCTTTAGTGATCAGCAGGTCATTCATAATGCTATCGAGGCATTTGCCAACTTGGGCGATAGGAAAGGGATGCTGATAGTGCTTTTTGACGGGTTTGCAATGGAGCCCACCACAGTTTCTAAAATAGGCAAGGATCCCCGTATACGTGGGAGTTCTTTCCTGCCAGAGATCCAGCAGTAATGCATTGTTGCATTGCGAGCAAAATTTGCAGCGTGCGCTCTTGTTTTCAGTAATTTTTATAGAAAATAGATTTTATAATCGAAATCAATCCAAAATTGCGCCAACCTGGCATATAGAAAACCGCTGTTGTAGTGGTGGGACGATCAAAATATCGGTATTTTCCGATATTTTTTATAAAAACGTTCGTGGCGAATGGATTTTAACCGCAATTAATTATCGCATTTTTTTTAAATTCGGCATTTAGCCTTATGGGATTCCCCGTTGTAAATAAAAGCGAATTAGGCTAAATGCGTTTTAATGCGCCAATGGAATCAGGCTATTAGTCTGGCCAAAAAAATATTGTGTTCGGCAGGATTTTAAGAAAATGGACCCTAAAGTTAACTTAATTACGATTCTTATAATTTTTGAACATCAATAACGGCTTCATATTTTTTAAATTAGATAACAAGATGGCCTTGAGCAACTTTTCTTTCTTTTGAATATATCGTTACAAATCATTTTGACCTTTTTTCGCGAAAATTTTAGAAATAAAGTGAGATTACCTCATTCCCCATACATTTTATAAAACAAAATTTCTATAGGAAATGGAGTAGTTGCACGCTTTAACTAAAAACTTTGTTAAATAATACAAACTCGTTTGCCTCTTGTTGGTATTACAAAATTAAAAAAATCTCAGCTTATCAACTTCGGTTTTTACGCTTAACTTGTTTATTTTTTAACGCAATTTAAGTTTTTAATCAAACAAAGGCAGCAAATAAGCCAACACAGCAAATTCATTTACTACACGGATATGTTATTTAAAAGCTAATACAAAAAATCGCTAGTTGATATAGATTTATAAGAGAATGCGAAGAATGCTGTCAAATTAGTTACGGATTTATTAAGTAACTCCACGAAAATAAAAACAATATTAAATTCAGGTTAGTTTGTTATAAAGTCAATTTATTTAAATAGAGAAGCAAAAAATTAATATGTACTTTAAAATATGCAAAGCACAGATGCTCTTGAAAGCATAATGTAAATAAACACGTAAATCCATGCAAAAACCAAATGCAATTGTAAATTATGTACTTTTTTTAGGCACTAAAAATTCTCATCATTTGTACGATAGTAGACAGCTAACAATTTAAAAATTGAATACTTAAAACAAAAGTTTGGGCTTGAGTAATCACGGACAGCATGCACGTAAAATAACATAAACAAAATCTATTAAAAATAAAAAAATAAATATAAAATAAAAATATTCACTATTAAAAAAACATCTGTTAATACATAATTTAGTTAGAGCTTGTGAGCCACTATACATATATCGTTCTGTCATAGAGCCAAAAACGAAATAAAAACGATCTAAGCCACACTTACAGAAATATATTTAGATATATATATCGTAAGCATTAGTTTGTGCTTCTTAACGATAAGAGTGATAATGTATATTAATGATACGCTCCCAGAGTGAAACAAACAGGAACTGCGAAAAAATCAAATAAATACGTAATGGGAAATGCTTATTAAGGGACATTTTATTGCAAAACTTTTTTATAAATTAGTAACAGGAAATTTTTAAGCTGGGTAGGTATATTAAATATATGTGGCCCCAGAAGTTCCGTTAGTGCGAATGTATGTTTATTGTTTTGATGTTTTATTTACTATTATATATTTGACTAAAACTAACAAACTGAGTATTGTGTGGTGTTTAAAACTTTAATGAGTTTACAAAATGGAGTGTGTCTCTGTGGACTGTTTAGCGTGAGATTTCGTCATCGATTGACTTTATAAGAGTTTTTTCTCCTGATCTGATACGCACACGCATACATTAGCGATCACTGTCTGAGTTGTCAGAACCGACATCCACTCCGTGTGTTTCTTTTTTTCTTGATCTTCTGGTTTGTTTCTGATTCCTACACTCGGCCCTTCTGACGTCGTGTTCGTCCCGAACTCCTTCATAAGCCCAGATCTGTGGATGTTTTCAAAGGTCCTTCGCTATCTCCACATCATACCTGCCATGCTTGCATACTTTGACGACCTTAACTTTAAACCCACTCCATACTGAGTACGCTTAATCGCAACTAAATCATTGACTTTGTATTGCTTTTCCTCTTCCCTTTTTGAGTCGAAAGCTTTTCTGTTATGCACAGTTAAACATTTTTCAGTTGATGACCCCCACCTGTGTGGGGGTGTTTGCACCAAAACAAAATTAATTTTTCTAAACCGGTTGTAGATGGGTAGTATAGGTCGCCAACTATATAAAACAGTACTCTTATGGCTTTAAGTCTAATTTTGTCCCAGTTACAACGAAAAGACTCTTTAGGATTTTGTTTTTTGACTATTCTCCAAAAACCTAAAAAATCACCTACGAAATCAGTTTTTCTATCAAAACGCTGAGAAGTATTATTCAAATGATGGAATGTTATACATCGCTGAATTCGTCATTAAATTGCATTTCAAATGGGGTTCGCAGAAAAAATTTTTCTGATATTAAAATTTTTGAAAAAAATGAAAAAAAAAATTTATTAAAAATGCAAAAAGTGGACATAAAATTAATTTGTTCAAAAAATCGATTTTTAAAAATCTGTTTTTGCACCAAAAGAAATTTCATTTTTCTAACCCGGTTGTGGATGGGCACTATAGGTCGCCAACTATACAAAGCAGTCACTCTTATTGCTTTACGTCTAATTTTGTCCCAGTTACAACGAAAAGACTCTTTCGGATTTCGTTTTTTGACAAGTCTCCAAAAACATAAAAAAACACCTAAAAAATCAGTTTTTCTATCAAAACGCTGAAGAAGTAATAGTCAAATGATGGATTGTCATACATCGCTGATTTCGTCATTAAATTGCCTATCAAATGGCATTTGCAGTAGGCATTTTTTCAGTATTTAAAATTTTTGAAATTAAAAAAAAAAAAATGTTAATAAGAAATGCAAAAATTACTCATAAAATTAATTTCTTCAAATGATTTCTTAATCAAATGATGGAATGCCATACATCGCTGAATTCGTCATATAATTGCCAACCAAATGACATCGCAGAAAGAAATTTTTCAGATTTTCAAATTTTCAAAAAAATTATGACCCCTACCCTTATCAAAAATGCAAAAATTGGCCATATAAATAATTTCTTCAAAAAATCGATTTTTAAAAATCTGTTTTTGCACCAAAACAAAATTCATTTTTTAAGCCGATTGTGGATGTGTAGCATAGGTCGCCTACTATACAATACAGTCACCCCTCTGGCTACACGTCTAATTTTTTCTGGGTCTATATATTCTTGATCAGGATCAATAACCAATTCGATTGTGCCGTCTGTCTGTCTGTCGGTACGTCTGTCCGTCCGTATGAACTTCGAGATCTCGGACACTTTAAGAGCTAGAGATTTGGGAATTAACCTGCAGATTCCAGTAATTCTTACGCAGCGCAAGTTTATTTCCAAACGGGGCAAACGCCCAAAAATCGAAAAAGTCTTCCATGTCACTCTGAGACATGTGACACCTTATTTATTATTCTGTGTATGTTTGTATTTCGGCCATACCTTTTGCTAAACAAACAAATTGTCTAAGTCGAGCTATTATTTTGTAAGTTTTCGAGTTATTAAGTGGTGTTCGCTGATGTAAAGAGAATAAAGAACTGCTAGCGGTTGCAATAGCTGCAAGGGTTAATAAACATCGGCTTGCTGAAGCCAGCTTCCTTTCTAGTTTTTTGTAATATTCCGATTGTTCCCTTGGGAGCTATAGTCGTCCGAACCGGATCGTTCCGACTTATATACTACCTGCAATATAAAGAGGATAAGAGAATTGTAAAGATAGCTTTAAAACTCAGAGACTAGTTTGCGTAGAAACGGAAGGACCCTTTAAAGGGTCTCCTTTGCTGCGTTGCAAACATCTAACTATAATACCCTATGCAAAGTATAATTATAACTTTGCTCTTTTTTAATTTTTTTTAGTTTTTCGATATTAATTATGGAATTTATTTGAAACTAAGGCTTAAATTTGAATAAAACCGGACGACTATATCACAAAGCTCCCATTGGAAAAACGAATTAAAAAAAAAAATTAAACATTAAATATTGTAAATTCTCTAATTTTCAATTTATTTTTTAGATATAGGAATGGTCTAATAATTCTTAATTACGCATTTAATATTATTAGAATCGGAAAACGATATCATATAACGATCGAATAATTCAAGTGAAAATTATCAAAGCTTCAATGGTTTTCACATAATTTGATATTTTAGATGTTTAATTTTTGAAATTGCTGCAAGCGTATATAAATTAATTTAATTCCGTAGCCGGAACGGGTGTCGCTGAATGGCCGTGTATTTTTCCGTAGAGGTGGTAGGTGGTGGCAGCCAAGAATGAGGTGCCGCCTACGATCCGCGTAGTCTCCGGAAGAGGATGCTATAAAGGTACTGTGGAGTACCAGAATGTTGCCAATGAAGGTTTATGTTGAGAGGATGACTGTCCTCCTATGTTCCTGGCCTAAAGCGCAGTAAGCGTATTGCTAAATGATAACGACGAAGGCCGGAGTAAAGTTTGGGAGCAGCAGCTCTTTATTTCAGTAAACTCAAAACAGAACTGAACTTAAGGCTAACAAAGAAAGAGACCCATAGCGGCCACTCCAGTGGGCAGTGCTTGCCGGCTATGCACGAGCTTCCGGCCAGACGCTGTGTCAGCAGTTGGGCCGGAGCGAGGCTTCGGACGATCGGTCATTGCCGTCGCCCGGTTGACTTAGTTAACTTATAAACTTCGGCTTGCCTAAGTTTGCGTTCTTTCTTGTTTTATTTTTTTTTACGAAACTAGTGGTTTTGGAAACATAACAATTTTTTAATATTGCTTTTGAGAACAATATTCCCAGGCATTTGAAATAGAATATTTTTTTTTAAAAATGTATTAAAAAGCATTTTTGTTTTCTTGTACAGTTTTATTAAATATTTATTTCTGAGGTAGATCTCCATACTACTGATTATTATTAATATTTAACAAGAAAAGGAAGCAAATCTCGGTAATATAAAGACAACGTTTAGGAAAGTTTCATGCAGATTGCTTTAAGACTGAGAGACTAGTTA
Source organism: Drosophila gunungcola (assembly GCF_025200985.1). Classification (NCBI taxonomy): domain Eukaryota; kingdom Metazoa; phylum Arthropoda; class Insecta; order Diptera; family Drosophilidae; genus Drosophila; species Drosophila gunungcola. The sequence continues at coordinate 2,091,918 of NW_026453162.1, forward strand.
GCGTAGAAACTGACGGACGGATAGAAGAACGGGCGGACGGACAGACCGACATGGCTTGATTGATTCTCCAAGTGGTGCTGATCAAAAATATATATACTTTATATGGTCGGAAATGTCTTTTACACTGCTTTGCAAACTTCATACTGAAATTATAATTCCCTCTACAACGGTATAAAAATGTAAATGTAGACTTATTGGTGAACATTTTCTAATGATTGCTGACTGGCTTTGGTATTCTAAAGTACTGAGGTTCAGTTAATCGGCAGATCACAAAGTCAAGCATTTTAATACTGCATTCCAGTTAAGTGAAATGTCATATTATTCTAAAGCCGTATCAGCATCTCCCGTTGTTTTGTTGCGGATGAAATGTAAAATTCCGAAGTACTTTGGTGTTCCTTCTAGACCAGCGTATGTTTCTTAAATTGGGTCTACACCCCGATTTTCAATGATCAAAATTTGGATCTGTCTGCAGAGAAATCCCGAATACATTGTCGGGGATTTTATCTGGCTTATTCTGGGGACATTGATTGATCAAAAAAATATTTAAAATGTTTTGGGTTATTGATTTGTCGGACAAGATTAGGTAAATTCCTTAATTTACAACTGTATTTTAATATCAGTAAGTTGATGGAGGTTTGGTTGGAAGGAGCTTCTGGAGAAGGAGGGGTTCATGGTTGGTTCATGGTTGAATTGTAAACAAACTGTTAAAAGTTTAAAATAAAAAAAAAAGAGCTTGAAAATAACAGTTAACCGTTTTTCCAGGCTAATGCCCAAACATAACCGAAAAAAATATTTCTCAACTGTAAACATTTTGGTTTTCGGTCGAGTGTTGTCGGATGAGCTACTAGTTTTAATTTTTTTTTAAATACAACATCTCGTTTGCAAAAAATTAAGAACAAACAAGAAAAGAAGCAAGCTTCGGCAAGCCGAAGTTTATATACCCTTGCAGCTATTGCAAAAATTAAATATTCTTGAAAACATTAAAATTATGATTTACTTGCGTATATGTTTAAAAACATTGAAGCTATTATGATTTGCAGCTCAATTATTCGATAGTTCCTATGGCAGCAATACAATATAAAATAAAAAGCATATTTCTGAACTGTCGAATTATTAATAAGTCAAAAATAATTTTGAAAAAAAATTACGAAATAGAAAAGTTAAATTTACAAAAAAAAAATGTATTTTTATATAGTATTATTGTTTCAATGGGAGCTATATGATATATGCGTCAGATTTTGATGAAACTCAAACCGTAATTTTGAAATATTTACCCATTACTATGAGTCGAAGAAATTAAAAATAAATTTAAAAAACAGAACAGGTTTAATTTTTTAAATTTATTTTTCCGATTGGTTCTATGGAATATAGAGACAATATTTTGGGAAACTTTCATGCAGGTAGCTTTAAAACTAGCTTGCGTAAAACAGACGGACATATCTAGATCAACTCTTCTAGTGATGCTGATCAAGAAGATATATACTTTATAGGGTCGGAAATGTCTCCTTCACTGCGTTGAAAACTTCTGACTGAAATTTTAATACAATCAGCAAGGGCATAAAAATGAAGGTTATAAGTTTTTAGTTATATTTATGTATTATGGTATAATTAATAGTTTGGATATACATTATACCATTTACCATTGAGTGTGGCGAATAAAATATTCGCATTAGGAAGTAGGGAGCGTTCGTCAGAATGAAGCTATGGACATTCAAAAAAATGTTAAATTGTTTTGCGAAAACTGCATGTTCGGCTTTGTAGAGTGTCTCAGCGCTATCCAAGTATGCAGAAAAGTGCATTTCTTAACAGTGAATATATATCTGGCCACCCTCTGCTGATCAGAGATATAAATGTTGTTAACAGCCACATTTTTTTTAATTAGAAAAAACAACAATGAAAACTAAAAAGTCATTTTTTATTTTGATTTTATCAAACGGTCAGTAAACAATCAAAACAAAACTAAAAATAATAAATGGGTTGTTCGTTGATCAATGACCGTTTGACTCACTGAGCTATGTGAACGGTTCAGTTCTGACATTTTGGTCAAGGAGTCCTAATGTGAGACTTAATTTTGGCGATTGAAAAACAGTCAACTGTTATTTGCTAGCTCGGAATAAAAAACAATAAAGGAAGCTAACTTCGGAAAGCAGAAGTATATATCCCCTTGCAGCTATTGCAAAAATTAAACATCTATTTTTGACTTATATGAGTATCAATAATTCGATCGTTCTTATGGCAGCTTTATGATGTCGTTTTCTGACTTAAATAAAATTAAAAGCTTAGTTCTGAATTATAAAACCCCTCCTAGGCCCAAAAGAATTACAATAAAAATTGGAAACTAGTAAACTTACATTTTTTTCATTTATTTTTTTTAATATTCCGATTGTTTCATTGGTAGCAAAATAATAGAAATTCCCAGACAAAAGAAAAGAGTAAGCATTGATTACACTACAAATAGCAATGCAATGCTCTCAATCTTCTTACTGACGCCCGAACAGGGACCTGATTTAAACCACGAAAGGATAACAACTTCCGCGTCTCGCGAACCTCGTTTCGAATTTCCGCCTAATCAGTGAGAAGTGAAAAACCAAAAATCCCGAGACCCGGAAGTGCAAAAGTGCCGCTTAAAAAACGCCGCAAATTGTCACTCCTGAAAAAAAAAATCAGAACTTTTGCCCAGTGGTATAATCAGGCCAAATTCTATCGCCGTGATCCCTTTAGTATCCGTGCGAAGGGAACGTGACGTTCAGAAATTCAGAGTTTGAATTCTAAATTTGAGGATATACTCATTTTGAGTGCAGATTTTGCCCAAGAACTCACACTAAGAATATTTGTACTCATTTTAAGAAAAAATACTTAAACTGAGGATATATTCTGAATTTGAGAAAAAATGTTCTAATAATGAGGCAAAATGTAATCAAAATCTGTAGTCTAGCGGTCTGAGATGTCCGGCCAAAGAAAGCCAAACCCCAAGGCTTTGAGGTTCCGAGTTCACTTGGAGTTGTGGGATTCTTGTTTTTTTTTTTTGTTCTTCGTTATTTTTATTTTTAACTCTTTATCATTTTAAAAAAAATAGTGGAAATATTTTTCTTTAAATACGCATTCGCCTTTTCAAAGATAATAGTTGTGCGGCTTTTGCTTACTGATAATTTAGAGCGTGCGTGGACGAGTGGGTAGAGCGCGAAAGGCCCCGGGTTCAATTCTCAGTCGAGGCATGTGCTTTTCATAAAAATATGTTGTTAGTAAAGTGATTTAATTTAACACGTAAAATAATAATATAACATTTAATTATGAATTATTATGTTTATAGAGAATCAATTTAGCTCTACAAGTGGACAACAAAGACCGACGCTCGTGTTCAAATTAAATTTCTATACATATGTATGTAAAACAAACAATATTTTGCAAGATTCTCATTTTGAGTTTTTTCATTCTTGAAAATTTGTACTAAAACTGAGAAAATAGATTTTTGCTGTTGGATTTTCTTTGAGTATGAATATTCTCAGATTGAGTGCAATATACTTGATTAATTTCTCTGTATGCAGAAAAGGGACCTTAGTAAACTCACACTCAGGAGAGATCGCTGCAGCGTGGGATAAAACGGAATCCGCCGAACCTGTCATCACGAGAGCACGGCCGACAAATATTCAAAGAAAAAAATGTTTACCCAAATATAAAGTGTATAAGACACATAAGACATAATAAAATTGGATCCAAAATATAGAGATAATAAAAAACCCCACACTCTAAGTCCTTAGGCAACATCTTACGAATTCTGAGTAATTAAAATTAAAAGTAAACTCAACCTCTATCAAGATTTGGCAGACAGACTCGCGAATCTTGCCGGACCCTGGTCAGCCAGTATCGCACATTGAGGAAAAAATAAAAACAGACTTGGAGACAAATTTTAGTAGCCTAGTAAAGGAAATACTTAATCCAAATAAAGATTTTTCCAAATATGCAGATCAAACAATTAAAAGAGAATAAACACACAATCTTAGTGAGTTTGTTAAATTACCAGACATTGTTCGGGCACTTAGAAACCTTTCAGGAAATAAATGTGAATATTCGTCATGGAAAAAAGTGTCGAGGGGGTGATAAATCTATGAAAACAGAATTGGTTCACCAAAATATTATGGAATTTTTTTAGCAATCCGTAACAAAATTACTGGTCAAGCGGACGCAGTACTACTTGTAGCTCTTTCAAAATGTTTAACAGCGCATTTCGCCGACAAGCGCGACATAAAGACTTTAGAATATCAGCCCTAAGCTATTAATCAAGGTAACAGCACTATAACCGAATATTACCAGGCAGTTAACAACAACTATCACTAATCCTATATCAAATTGGCGGCTTAGATGCCTCACAAGAAACTGTACAATCTCTGACAGCCATGTAGAGGGAAAAAACCTTTGGAGACTTTTGACAGAGGCCTTAATGGAAACCTGGCACAATTACTGGCCATTAAAGAACCACATAACTTAGGACACACTCTATATTTATGCAGTCTGCTAGAGAACCAAAATACTTGGAATTATCAGACACCAAAAACTTCTTATTTAGGAAGGGCATCCATGCTACCACCCAAACCGAAACAACCATATCGGAAGGTATCCGTCAAACAAAACTTCCATCCGCATCTCTACCATAATCCAAACCAAATTCATTAAGTACCTGCGTTTGAAAAAACCCAAAAAAAACCTCTACCATAATCCAAACCAAATACTTTTAGTACCTGCGTTTGGAAAAACCCCAATTACTCAAGCTAATCAATGTTAATTTTATAGTCAACCTTATACAAACAAAGCCGATGCAGCAGCACCCTATAGAATACCAATACCTGCACCACGACCACAACCGAAACCGGTACATATGGATGTCGATCAGTCAGTTCCATCGCGTCATAAAATTATATGAACAAACCGGCAAATAACGATTACGCAGGGAAAAGACCTCTCAGCGCCGCTAATGTCCCAAACAATAACCAGATGCCAAGACAGTTCCATATTTAACCAAAGAGAGTAAGTACCGCGGAGCAAAATTTAGAGGAAGCTACATCGAGTTCAGAGCAACAGTATTATTAGTTGGTAGAAGAAAATAATAAAAGCGAACTCCAGGAAGAGTATGTATGGCAAAGCGATACCGAACAACAAGAATACATAGATATATCACTACCTTAATTTAAAATAACCACGTGGAACGCAAAAATTCTTAAATTCTTAATCGACACGGGCTCAAATCAAATTATATTCAAAACCAATTAGTACCAAAACCAAAGCCAATGACACCCATGACATTTTTTGGGCAATGACACAATGAAAAGCCTAGGAGCAATAATATATCATATGTAAAAAATTATATACTAATACTCGGAAATAAACGCAAAATTAAAATTCATCAATTAGTGACACAACAGTAAATACAATTGGGCCGTAACTCAGCCATATGACCAAGTCACTGAAATCAATAATAAAACTCCTCGTACATAGTCACAAAACCCTCTTTGCAGACCCCGATACAAAGTCAGCATACACAACTAAAGTAGTAGGTGAAATCAGAACTCTATCAGATTCCCGAGTTTACCGAAAACATTACCCATACCCAATATCTCTCAAACAGGAAGTAGAAAAACAAATAGCAGAGATGCTAAGAGATGGTATTATAAGACCTTCAAAATCACCATTTAATGCACCAGTCTGGGTAGTTCCGAAAAAGTCCGGTTAGTCCGAAGAAATAAAGTACAGATTAGTAATTGATTATAGGAAACTTAATGAAGTTACTGTCTCAGATCGATATCCCATTCAACAAGTCTTTTTCGGTATTAGATCTAAAGAGTGGTTCTACGAAATGCCATTGAAAGATACGGACATAGAAAAAATACATTCGAGGTAAATGGCGTAAAATTTGAATTTACTAGACTCCCAATCGGTTTGAAAAATTCCCCATCCATTTTTCAAAAAGCATTAAATGACATGTTGAGAGAATACATAGGGAAAATTTATATGTGTACGTACAATAGATGACATTGTAGTCTTTAGCATAAACTAAGTGGAGCACGGAAAAAATCTGGAAAGAGTATTTTCAACCTTAAAAAACGCAAATAAGAGGGTCCAAATAGAGAAATGCCATTTTTTAAAACGAAGTAGATTTCTGGGAGTACAAAATATCAGAAAATGGAGTAATAACAAACATAGATAAAATAAAAGCGATTACAAAATTTCCAGTTCCAAAAACAATAAAAAGATCTCCGTTCCTTCTTGGGCATGACAGGTTATTATAGGCGGTTCATAAAAGATTATGCGAAAATTGCAAAACCCGTAACCATTCTTCTGAGATGCGAAGAATGCCGTATATCAAAGACCAAGTCCAGCAGAACTGCTATTAACTTGAGCAAAGACGCGATTACAGCACTCGAGAAACTTAAAAATACTATCGTCTCCAGGGAGTTAATTCCAATTGACTACTGGCGCTTCAAGTTACGCAATATACACAGTATTGGAACAAAATCGTAGGCCAATAACGTTCATTTTGCGCACCCTGTCAAAAACTGAAGATAACTATCCAACTAACGAAAGAGAGACGCTCGCTATCGTTTGGGCGCTTCGAAAATTAAAACATTATCTTTACGGGTATTCAAAAGTGGTAATATACATTTCAGTTTTTCAAAAACCGTTAATAACCATAACGCTAAGCTTAAACGCTGGAGGGACCTCATTGGCGAGTATAACCTCGAGATCAGGTACAAGCCCTGAGTAGCTAATGAAAAAGCGGACGCGTTGTCCCGGGCCCCGCGGAAAGTAATTCAATCAGCTCCTCACCATCAGCCTATAGGGACACAATTAAACAAAAATCTTACAGAGAAAAAAAACTTATAGCAATTTTAACTAGTAGGCATTACATCCAAAGAAATAATGGGAAAAATTCAAAACATTTACCCTACCTCAGTTTACTCAAAACGTAATAGACGACGTTACCTCAGAATCAAATCAAAACGAAATAATTACCCTCGAACATAAAAGAGCCCATAGAGATGCAAAAGAGAACAAATTAAAAATTTTGAAGAATTATTTTTTTCCACAAGTTACAAAGAAAATCCAAGCAATAGTTCAAGACTGTCAAACTTGTAAAGAATCAAAACACGATAGACACCCACCAAAAGGAGAATTTCAACCGACATCTATTCCTAATTACTTAGAAGAAATAGTTCACATAGATATTTATATCACCGAAAGACATAGAGTCTTGACAGGAATTGACAAGTTTTCAAAATAAGTTCAAGTAGAAATTTTAGAGTCAAGAGCATCTGAAGATATTAAAAGTCCGTTGAGGGAACTGTTAATTGCTTTCGGTATGCCAAAATGGATAATAATGGACAATAAACGATCATTTGGCCCAGCACCAATAATGTTTATGTAAGAAGATGAACTCAAAATATCAGTACACACCACGACAAGTAACGGACAAATAGAAAGGTTTCATTCAACCCTATCCGAAATAATGCGGTGTCTCAAAAAAGACAACGGGAGCATGACATTTGAGGATTTAATTTTTTCAGCAGTTCAGGAATATAATAAATCGACCCATTCCGTAAAAAAAAAGCCCCATAGACATATTTTTCAGAAGCACAATCTCCAGTTCAGCAGAAGACATAGAAAAAAACGAAAAGAAACGAAACAGAAAAATAAACAAACAGCCGACCTCTAATACCACTGTTACCGCCCCAGTACAGCAATTTGAAATTTAATTATAATTTTAATACTTATTAATGTTTTCTAATGTAGAAGTGTTATATATATATTGGATTTCAAATTTATTTATTTATAAATGTCGAGTTATACTGATAGGGTTTTATTAGTTCGTCTATTCAGATCGGGAGTAATTTCATGAATGTCCCGCTTGACTTAAGAATAAATTGGCTTGGCTGACAATTCACATAGCTGCGCGAGCAGCGCCGCGGCCAACGTTTATGTATCTAAATATATATATTAATGTATGCATAAGTGTATATAGGCGGTGCAAGCAGCGGCCGCGCTGCTCACATGGTAACCGAATGATCGGCCGCCCATGCAGCCACGCCGGCTCAGCATTTAGGATGTTCATAACATTGTTGTGTGGGTCGAATTACTCCGCACTTGAAGTGCTGGGAATATTAGGACATAAGCAAATGCCACAATGTTTCATTGATATAAGTGGTACAGTGTGCACCCGATATGTGAGCATACTACACAAAATTATCGATGGAATGAACGATACATTTTGACATCAATCGATATGCATCCAGGAAGAGAGGCAATTATCGACTAGCAATTGAATCACGAGCCTCGAGAAGAGAAGAAGATTTTTTAAAGCTCTTTGTAATTTTGAATATATTTTGAATATTTAATAAACCATCGTTTCAACTCAAATGCTGTTAGAAGCTTCGTTTTAGTGGCCGGCTGTAACAATCTTTACAAAATTTTAACACACGTGTATTGAACGACTAAGTTCCGCGTGTGCGAAAGTAGTATAGTGAAAAGAAAAAAAATAAACTGCTTTACGCGTATCGAGCAATTAAATTCCGCGTATACAAATAAAACCTTTTACTTGCTACTGATATAGTGACGTCTAGTTGGTTGCGTATATATATATATATATATATATATATATAAGAACTGTACAGTTCCCCAGTAGCAAAGGGAAAAGACACAGTGCAGTTGTACTAGTATACATACAAAATTCACATATACTGATTGAAAATGCGAAATTTAACTGCGTAAATAATAGCAAGACAGTTCAGCAGAAAAGAATTTTTAAACACATGACGGCGTCTAGATGTGTATCGTTTTCATGATAAAACTTACTGAAACAAACTGACCACTAAAGCTGTGAATAGGGGCATAGTTTGCGAAAGTGAATACATATCGCCCAACAGGTCAAGGAAAAGATCAATTTGAAATCAATTACAAGAATACTAAAATGTTCGAAAAAAAGATCGACCTGGTAACGACATTATTTGGGTGCAATGAGAAACTTGCAAGACCTGGTATCATTTTTCTTGCGTGCGCGAGGAAAGTGACGATAACCTTTTAGGCTGGGCCTGTCCTACTTGCGAGCAAATTATATCCAACAACGCCATTAAAGATGTAGACACCACCAATAAGGTACCACAAACTGCAGCCGCACAGGGCCTAGAAGTTAGCTCAGTAGCTCCTAAAAAACAACTAAAAGGCTATACGGATCCGATGCAGATCGTGGAAAACAACTTGCAGCAATTCAACGTAGCTGAAGTTGAGATCGATAAAACGAGTTTGAATTATTCAAAGGCCCCAATCATCAACACATCCACTAATGTTCTTATGTTACAGATGTTAGAGGAAAAGCGGGAAGCTGATCAAAAATATTCCCAGCAAATGCATGAAATACTTGCACAGTAGTGTGGCGCGAAAATGATGTTGCAACCTACCAATATCCAGCGCTCAGCTATGCAGACAAGTGGTCAATCTTATAAGCGCTTTTGAGAACAGCACCTCTGTGACTGGCTTCTCGAATGTGGAGAACATGTTACGCCGCCAAAGATGCCTTAAAGGAAAGGCGTACGACCTAGTGAGATATAAGCTTTTGTTGACAACAATGGTCGCCGAGGTCATAAGTACATTCAAGACGATTTTCGGCCGCCCTGATAAAATTTTTTTTTTTTATTTATTCATTTATTCGCCAATGGAAATATCCTTATCTGGTTATCAGCTAACTTAACTTAAAACTAAGTATTAATTAAAAAATATTCCCTAAGTAATTGCCTAAGCACATCCTTCTTGGATCCCCAAACCAATCGAATACTTAGTGGCAAAGAGTTAAAAAGTCTTAAAGTTCTTATCAGTTCTTCATCAACAACCCAATGCTTGTAAGGGAGTTAGTTGACAAGCTCCCAAATCAATATAAATTGACTTGGGCGATGCACCCACGCGGATCCATTGGAAGTGTAAAGGCTTCTAGTGATTGGTAATACAAGATCGCCGAAGCAGCCTCCACCGTGGTTTCAAAGCCGTACTCAAAACCAAATAACGTACACACTCATACCAGCTACAACACCGGACGCCCACAACACATCGAATCGGATGAACCTCCACACGCTAACAGCTCTGAGAACACGCCTTGCTTCAAATGCCAAAGTACACAGCATCAAATCGCACAGTGTGAAGGGTTTCGTAATCTCCCCTATGAGGAAAATCTGCTAATTGTTCGTGACAATCGACTGTGCTTTAAGTGCCTTAACGTCCATGGAAGAAGATGCTTCTCAACTTGGCCGTGTGGGATCGGAGGGTGTGAATCAAGACATCATAAAGGTAGCCAATGTCGTTGCATCTCACCAAGCCAAGTCCCCTGACGGAGAGCAATATTTTCGAGTTGTGACCTTAAAAGTTCATTGCAGCATTGTTATCATTAACACTTTCGCCTTCTTAGACGAGGGATCTTCGGTGACAATCATGGACGAAGCCTTCTTCAAGCGCTTTAGCTTATGCGGCACTCTTGACCCAATATGTATGCAGTGGACTAATCAAACCACCAGAATGGAAAGGAACTCTGTGCGTTTTAATATTCGAATCTCAGGAGCAGACGTCAAAAATCATACTGGCTAAATAACGTTCACACCGTCAAAAATTTGGGCCTACCGATACAAACTGTCAACGTAAGTGAATTAAACGCCAAATACCCGCACCTAACGGGAGTACCCTTAAAGTCTTATTCAAGTGCTGAGCCAATGCTTCTCAAGGAAAGTGGAACGATCCCATTGCGTCGAAGTGTGTACTCGGTGTGTAAGGCTCACTCAACGCCAAGACCGCATTTTCTATGGGAAGAAATCGATAAAACCGTAAAAGAGAGCTTTAATGTTGACCCTGTTACTCCAAGGACTTTTCGTTCTATCGATGATGAAAAGGCCCTACAAATATTGGATAGTACTTGCACAAAAGTTGATGGCCACGATCAAGTTGGTCTCCTATGGCGTCACACCAACCCCATTTTACCAGAAAGCTATAAAAGCGCGATGAAAATATTGGACTGTCTGAAATCAAAAATATCCCGGGAACCTGACTTGTATGTTAAGATTGAGCTACAGATCAACAATTTAATCGAGAAGGATTACGCAGTCAAGATGTCTAGCGCCTTAATGTATATACAGTGCAAACAGCGCGTTTGGTACCTTCCGATATTTATCACTCATAACCCAAATAAACCAGAAAAGGTAAGGCTTGTATTGGATGCAACAGCTAAATCTCACGGAAGGTCACTGAACGATTTCATAATCACGGGTCCCGCCTTTTGCATCCCCTCACTGAAGTTTTAATGGCGGTCCGGGTTGGAAAAATAGCCGTTTGCGGTGACAATGTGGATATGGTCCACCAAATTCGTATCCAGGAAGCAGATTCGCACGCTCAGCGATTTATATGGTTTAACAAAAAAACCCGAGCTCCAAGGATATTTGTAATTAAAGCAATGACTTTTGGCATATCCTGCGCTCCATGCATTTCTCATTACGTGCGAGATAAGAACGCGAAGGAGTATAAACTGAAGAGTCCCCGAGCCTTTAAAGCTATTACTGAAGCACACTATGTCGACGACTACATAGACAGTCTGGCCGACGAAACAGAAGCAATCAAGGCTTCTTTAGAGGTTCGGGACATACACTCCGCAGGAGGATTCATTATTAGGAATTGGGCATCTAACTTCCCCGAAGTTCTGAAGCATTTGCAGGATGACTCGATTACTACAACCGGCAAAGGAGCTCGGAGAAGCAGAGAAAGTCCTTGGTATGTTTTGGGAGCCAAGAACTGACATGTTTAAATATATTTTCAAATTTAAACAAATGAAAAGAAACATCCTTTCCGAAGAAGCGATGCCAACCAAACGAGAGGCCCTACAAGTGTTGATGTCCATATTTCCCATTGGGATTCTTATCTTGTTTCACCATAGGCCTCAAAATTCTGCTACAATAAATTTGGCGCACAGGAATAGGATGAGACGACGTCTTACCGGTACCTCAGCTTTTATTTTGGGAAAAATGGAAGGGCTAGATTTCCCAAGCCGCAACAGTTCAGGTCCCACGACATTGCTCGCCATTACTCCATATCGACGACTTCACCGAACTACACACCTTTGTGGATGCCATCGAGTTCGGATATGCAGCCGTCTGCTATTTCAGAGAGAGTATATAGAGTTTATATTCACCAACATGCTTGGAGATAACTACAGTCCCCGACTATTTCAATTCACAAATCATCTCACTCGAAACCGAATTAGCGGCTAAACAATCACATCTTCAACCTACAAAACTATGAAGAAGCTCTGGCGAAGTTTCAAGAATCATTTCATTCACTAACCTCATCTCATCAATCAGATCCAAACTGTTTTATCAGATTTTAGATTTTAGAAGATAAGATAAATGAGCACTTAGAAAAAACAATAGACACGTAGTAATTAACATATTTATTAATCAAAAAATTAACCAACTTACTATTGCTACTTATGCAGTACTGAAAGTTACCCAGTGCTCGGAAAAAATCGTAAATCAGAAAGCAAATAGTTTATAATATAGAATTCAATTATTAAAAAAGAAATAAAAAACATAATATGCGCAATTACATGAGCCAAATCTAACACAATAAATTTATTTGTATTTACGAACACAAAAACCAAAATAGTGGAAGAAATTTTTAAATAAGAAAAAGACTTTTTTTAACATAGAAAAATGATTGGAACTTGCTCGAGATGAATTAGCCAAAAATGGCAACGACCTCATTTACTTAATTAGCCTCCTTTTTGATTTACTATGACAGACAATTGTAGAACTTTAAAAATTAATGCAATAAAAAAAGCCCAAATAATTAATGTTATAAAATATGACAATTTTTTAGAATGTAAGAGACAATTATTTGCAATAATTAAACCTTGTGAATCCTAAAATGATAGGACAATTTGTAATTCAGACAATTTCTTAGATTTAAGCAATGATATTTGTGTAAACGCAGAATGTAAGATGATAAACAATCAAAATATCCCGGATTTCGAAGAAATACTGTCAGGCACCATTCTTTTGAACGACTTCAACGGACCAGTCTCGCTAGATGAAAAACTTATACAACTACAAGGCGATTTCATAATACAATAGCGTAATTCAACGGTAATTATTGGCAAAGCTATGAAGGCTCTGGAAAAATGAAGAGGCTATGCAACCATAGAATCTTCCGTTAGCTACGGATCCCCCATCATACTACTACTTATAATAGGATCGTTCACGGAACTCCTACGAAGACGTAGGTCAACGGAAAGTACATAAGCTTCAGTGCCAGAAACGCAAGAAAAGCTCCCGCATTCCGGACCCGTACTCTACTACGTTGCGACCGAGAACAGTCGCGTTTAAGACGGGAAGAGTTAACACCCAAAATAATACAAATTCCTAAACAGATGAAAAGAGTAAGCATTGATTGCTCTCCAAACAGCAACTCAATGCCCTCAATAAAGTTCACACCAACTTAGCCACGTGCGCTGAGCTTGCACCTTTTGGTCAGCGATCGTGGGAATGCAGAAAAGCCAATTTCCAAAGTTTATCGAACTCAATTAATTGCATAAAATAAAACAATAATTAAAATGCACCGGACAATTACAAATAAGTTTGGACAACGGCGACGGCGACCAAGAGCAGCAACCAATAATATCGAAGAACGTCAGCAGAAACAGCACCAGCGGCAGAGACGGTGGCAGCGATGGAGAGACGCGTAGCTAAAATCAATAATTGTTTTGCTTAACTCAACCAAGAGAAGTTTGATTTAATTTCTTATAACAAAATCCTAATCAATCTTTTAACTTATGATATAGTCGTCCGATTTTGTCCAAATTTAAAACATAAATACAAAATAAATAATTAATACTAAATATCGAATTTAAAAACAGTAAAGCTATAATTTTGTTCATGTATTTTTCCGTTTGATCCTATGGGATCTATATGCCTTAGTCGTTCGACCCGACTCGATTCCGACTTATGTACTACCTGCAACAGGAAGACAACTTTGGGAAAGTTTCATGCAAATAGCTCTAAAACTGAGAGACTTGTTCGCGTAGAAACGGACGGACGGACGGACATGGCTAGATCAACTCACATCACTAGGATGCTAATCAAGAATATATACACTTTTAAGGGTCGGACTCAAATTATAATACCCTCTGCAGGGGTATAAAAATACTAGAGACACATATTTATTTAAATATTAATTACTAATAATTTGTTACTATTATTATTACCAAAATAATAATCATGATTGTTAAAAAATATTATAAATTTTGTTGAGGAAAATATTAATATTAATTGTTAGGTAAAACACAACTTTTGTATTAATTTTTATTTATATTTTGCTAACTTTTGGCTGGAATTTTCCTTTTATTCCGGATGGTTTCTTTAGAATCGCGGAATTTCAATTTTTTATAAATTATTTTTTTTTTTTTGGTTATTGAATTTTTAATTTTATTTGTATATCCTGTTTGTATTTGACTTCTTTTTGCAGAGGTTTTTTGATTTAATTAATTTGGACTAAGATTGTTGATATGGCTACTACAACTGGCGATCCGGAATTCATCGTGCTTAGATCATTTGAAAATCTAATCTAAGATCTGCTCCTTTTTTTGTTGGTTTGCGGAACTTTAAGGAAGTGTATACCACTGATGGGTAATTAAAGTTTATGTTTAAATCTCCGATTTTTTCTTCTCACTATATCGGAAAATCAAATTAATTTTTTTAATTTGTTTTTTAGTTCTTCGACATATAGTAATGGTCAATTATTTCAGAATTACGGTTTAAATTGCATCAAAATTGGTCGACTACATCATATAGCTCCAATAGAAACAATAACAAATTATAAACAATTTTTTTTTAATGTAACTTTCTATTTTGTAACTTTTTCTTAAATTCTTTTTGACTTATTAATAATTTGACAGTTCAGAATTGCGCTTTTAATTAATTTAATTAAGCTGCAAATCATTATAGCTTCAATGTTCTCAAACATATACGCAAGTAAATCATAATTATATTGTTTTCAAGAATATTTCGTTTTTGCAATAGCTGCAAGGGTATATGAACTTCGGTTTGCCGAAGTTTGATTCCTTTCTTGTTTCATTTTTATTCACTAGTCGTCTCCATGTGAGTACGCCACTTAAAAATTACCCCTTAGAAAATATACAATTACAAATTTTTTAATTTTAAAGTCTCTTTTTTTTAATTGAAGTTTAAATTCGACGAGTTATATTATGTTGTAATGAACTTTAAATAAATAAAATTATTGGCGGCGGCGGCATCATCGGAGACGGTACAGGGTGGCAGAAATGATGATGGAAGTGGTAAGCTCACAAGGTTTTAAGCAGAAAATTGTTTTGATTTTCTTGCCCAACTATACCAACAATGAACTTGTGGGTATTAACTTATATCACTAGACTGCCTTCCGAAATTACAGATTTCGACAGTTGAACATCGACAAACACCCCAGAAGATGATTCGATAAATTAATCCTTGGTTTTACTTTTTTGTCTTTGTCTTTGAAGTTTATTGTTAGAAATATTTTTAACATTTTATGTTAATGTCTAGGAACTAATGTCTAAAAAATATTGCTTTCGGATCACCACTTAGACTTCTATGGCCCGTCGATCCATTAGTGTGTCAAGAATCTTGTCCATATGCTCGGAACAATTAGCCAGGCACACATCCGCATATTCGCTGAGAAAATATATGAAGCTCTCGAGCTGCTCCATCGAGCAGCTCCGGAATCCATCGTCGCGTCCGATGTTATCTATGGCTCGGATGATGGAGCGTAGCCTTTGAATATACTGCGGTGTATTGCGACAGTGTTCCAACGAGGTGTCCGTGAAATTAGAGGGCCTAGCGTAGCTGCGGATGCGCTGCTCCACACTGCGAAGCTTGATTTGCTGCTGCGTTAAGGTCTGCATCATTAGCGGCACAGACATGACTGGCGTAGCGTCAACAGGAGCAGCCTTAGCGAAGAGGTCGTCTAGGGGAACCGCCTCGTAGTCCAAGGTGAAAATGTCGGGAGAAAACGACAGCCTTCCGCTATTGTTGCTGAAGCTATCGGTCTCGAACTCTGACTGATCCAAGTCGCTCGTTTTGACTGCCTGGTTGACGTTGTTGATATTGTTAGGCCAGGAGAACTTATTGCGGCCCTCCAGCCCATTGCTGGCGCCAGTCTGCAGACCGACAAGCATGCTGTAGCAGCTCTCGATCGAATATTTCTGGGTAGTGGGCCAGAACTCAGGCACGCTGCTAAATTCAATATGGTCTACGCCAAAGCGCAGTTGCGACTGTTCTTCGTTGAGGAATGCGAATAAACGCTCAATTTTCTCACCGGACATCAGTTTTCCGCTAAAGGGCACAGCGAGGTCTCCGCTGGCGAACCAGTAGTGGGAACAGCCCTTTACGCTGGGAGGACGTTCGGGCAACGACTGTCGGGCGGTGTCTGTGTTTTCACAACTGCGTGTAAACTTGTGACCGTCGATTCCGAAGGCAAGATCACGAGTTTCCCAGCTCTTCTGCGTAAAGATTTCGTAAAGCAGACGAAGGCGCTCAGGGCTATTTGGAAAGATTTCCAATGAGACAGTAAAGTCCCCGGATGTAATCCAGAACAGCGAATGTAACTTGCTAGCTGGAATCTCATCCTGGGAGTTCATTTCGACTGTCGGCGCGTTGGCGAAGAACTCACGCTCACTACAGGAAGTAGAGGGCGAGCTGGAGGTGACATCAAGATCTAGAGGGTGATCCTCCCGAATCACCTGCATGGCCAGAGAACTGCGACGAGGCCTTTCCTGGGTGAGAATCGGGCTAAAAAGTTGTTGTTGCGCCGGGCTGCTAGCATGACGTCCTTTAATGGGCGTAGAAAACCCAGTGGGCTTCGAGTCCGAGACGCCTACCGAGGATCTGCGCAGCGGACTGTTGTCCATAGGATCATTCGAGCACGTCTCGAAGCCATGATCCACGAAACTGTCCCTAATAGTTTGTCCGAGGGACTGCCTTGGTGTTTGAGACGGTGATTGATCGCTGTCTGCATTTGGCGAGGGTGACGACAATACGGTTAAGGTGTACGCTGACTTGATCTTCCGGGGCGAGTTTACATGGCGCATCAGTGACTTGTCCAACTCAATAAAACTTTGTTCGGGCAGTGGGAAGCTGCAGTTCGCACTCGTTGTTTTCTTGGCCTGTGCTAAAAGGGACGGCTTGTAATCCGAATCTGAGTCCGTTGAGTTGATCGCGGTAGCCTCCACAATAGAGTTCTCCTTCTTCCAAGTGAGAGTTCGGCGCATCTTCTTCTTACGCGGCGGCCGTTGGGGCTTAACAAAGTCAAAGTCATTTCGCTGCAAGTCTTCTTTAGGCATCTCGGGTTGTGATTCGTCACTTGTAATCTGTGGGCGGAAAGGGAGGTTGTATGGAGATCTGTCGTCGACCTAATTGAATGGGCACTTACCTTGGGTAGAGTAGACAATCCGGATTCACTCTCTTCAGCTTCGGATTGCTTGCAGCTGGATGCACTAGAATGGGTTTGAATCAGATTAAGCCGTGGTGCAGGCACTGGAGGGGCCTGACGCTTAATACGACGGGGAGTGACTTGCACGATCTGACCCTGAGTTATATCATCCTTGTTTTTCTCGATGTGGTTTTCTTTCACTTTGCTCTCCAGCTCTAGTTTGGCTATGGCCTCCTCCAAGAGTTGCTCGACTGCGGACTTTTGGCTCACATCTTCCAATGTATTGGAGGTTGGCTGATCTAGGTACGCACCATCCTCGGCGGCAATCTCTATGGTCTGCTGACTGTTGGAAGCACTAGTTATGTCGAACTGCACACCGTTTTCTGTGCTTAGCCAACTGTAAAAAAGACTCTCAAGCTGCTCGTTCTGAAAGAACACATGGTTATCACTACCGCTGCGCTCTTGCCGAGTGCGTCGGATTTTCTTGGGCGGCGCATAGGCCTCCGTCGGCAGTACGGTTCGTATCGCGGCGAGGTTTCGTTTTTGGGATCGCTCTGGGTTGTGGCTATCGTCCTGACATTCCAGGCAACGACGAGCTAGTGCCTGTGGAGCCCTACGCTCCAAGCTGGGCTTGAGGATCACAGTGAGTGTGCTCACATGTAGCTGAGATGTGCTTGTCTCGCCCTTGCCTTCAGTGGACTTGGGAGAAGAAACTCCAGTTGGCCGAGGTGGCGATCCTGTGTCCAAGACACACTTCGCTTCCAACTCCTGAGCCAGATGCTTAACGCTGACCTGCTTTTCCGCTACTACCTCGCCGCGGGCCACCTGCTTATTCACCTTCGCCTTGAGATCCGCAGCGTGTGCGGTGAACTTAGGATGTTTGGCTGCCATGTCACCTATAAACTTGTTAAACAAAAGCGCCTTGTCTTTGACACTCAGTTCACGGAATACTTCCTCGGCCACCAAGCAAGGTCCATGCTCCGACTTCACATATAAGTGGGGTTTGGACTCTGGCGAGAGCTCGTTTTGCAACTGAACGTAGGGTGGCTGTTCTGCGCGGCGTATCACTTGGCTGATCTTTGAGTTGAACAGCTGAGCCATCTCCTTCACTTTTACTGGAAGCGAAGCGGACGACTTTTTAGGTATCCGAGTTGCTGGACGTGGGGTCTTTATCTCCGGCTGCTGTTCGTACATCTGTTTAAGCTCACTTATCTTTAGGTTGCCACTACCCAACTCAGGCTTAGTCGAAGTGACTGTCTCCGGCTGTATCCGAAGCTTGGCAATGGCGCTGGCCACTTTTCCTTTTGCACACGCCTTGGAGGCCCCAAGTACTTTGGTGGGCGTTACGGGTACCTCTTCGTCAAAGTATTTCATCAGATTTTCGATACTGGACAAATCCAGGTCGGTAACCTGAACTCGTCGCGATGTCATATATGAGTTTTGATGCTCCAGGGCTGACAGGAAGCGATCGTCGTTTAGGGAGGAGATTTCGAAAAGCTCCTCCCTCGTCATAGTAGCCCGGAGCAAGCCACATGCGGTGGGGTCGCCTCCGTGCCGGCTGGACCGACAGCGCTCCTCGATCTCAGCGTTCAGCTGCAGTAGTTCACTAAGATCTTCACTGTTCATAGCTGCCGTATTCACTACCATCTCGTTGTGCTTGTTGTTTGGTGTAGAACCGCTTAGGAACATCTTTAGATTCGTGCTTTCTCAGGTTGTTGACGTTAGACGTTGCAGTTTGTAACTGTGGGCTTGGGTGCGCTTGTAAGTCCTCTTATAGCGGGCTCAGGTAAAATATATGCCCGTATACCGGTAACCCCTGGTTTTTCGTAATCCACCGATCACAATCAGGTAAGCTCAACAGCTGTCAACTCTAATCGTTATTTAATTGTTTTCGCGAACCTTCCCCTAAAAACCTTTTGATATGACCTGGAAAAATGGCAAACAGGTAGGCAAGTTTATGGCTTTGCAACAGATGGGGACGTACATTTGGACTTGGAAAATTTAAAGTCACATAAAAAGGGACAGCAAATGTGTTTAACACGTGACAGCTGGCGGGCAGACTTTTGAATTGCTATTCATAAAGCAAAATAAGGCCAACTCCTAGAACAAACATATAGAAAGCCAAAAATTTTCGATATATGTGAAAATATAAACATGACCCAAGCAAGTTGCAGCCACAATTAGACTCTTCAACTTAAAATTGTTAAAATTGAAGGGAGTACATAATTTAGGAATCCGTGATTGCTCTCACTTTGTGAAAGTCACTGATATGCTGAAAGGCATATTAAATGCCTTGATTTTAAAATGCCTTTAACCAAATAAAAAAAATAAATTTTACAAAATTCACCACAAAAAAATCAATTTGGTAAAGTTTAAGGCCACTTTTCCTTGATATTTGATTCCCAATTTAAAGCATTTTGCAGGCATGGTCTAACTTTTCTACATACACCCAGAAAAAAGAAGAACGAATCATTTCATTGCAAACGTGCTGCTTTTATTTAAATTTTTATCTATTTGAACTCAAAAGTATAGCTTTTAAAAGCTATTTGATTGCACACAAGTTGCTTCGAATTCTTATACGGGCTAAGTACATAGTAAGTTGTGATGCGAGTGTGGCGCAACCATTTAATGCGTCTACGAATCCAAAGGCCTCGGTTCGAAACCCGGTTGGATCGACATGCAGTAAACAAAACAAGTTTGCTTTTCTGTTTGCCTTACATATCAGTTTATCTTATGTTTCATTCTCATTTCATATGAAATCAAAGAGAAAAGAAAAAAAAGAGAAAGAGACAAAAACACATTTTTTAAAAAACTTAAGTTAGAAACTTTTATAGTTGCATTAAGAATTTTTCGTACTCAAACCAATATCTTTCGCCCTTTCTTCAAGCACTTATGAGTACTTGGACTGATGACGTTCATTCTCAAATGTAGAACTTCGGGATTGAATAATTCTTACTTGAATATTGCCTTTCGTACTTGAAACAAACATATTTGAACTTACCCTACTTTTGACACCGTTCGTTCTTGATTTGAAACCGAAGTTCTGGATTTTTTCTATGAGTGTACTTAATTTTTACGCAAGAACTCAGTTGTAGTCTTTGCAGTGGTCCAGAAATGTTCAAAAGAATAGACAAATAAATACAAACAATTAAAACTGTTTTTTTTTTTAAATACACTTCGAGACATATCCATGGTTTAATATTTCAGAATTACGGCTTTAATTTTATAAAAAATCGGATGAAAATAACATATTGCTCCAATAGGAACGATTGAAAAATGTACGAACAAATTATTATTTGGCTGATTTTCAATTTCTTTGAAAACACTTCGATATTTAATTAATTTTATTAAAATCGTACAATGATGTCATATAGCTGCCATAATAAGGCAGGTGAAAATTTGCATTACTTCGTTGCTTTTAAACATATACGCATATAAATCAAAATTAAGTCGTTTTAAAGAACTTTTTTTGAGAGCTACCGGGGTGTTCGGTAAGTAGAATAAATGGGTATAACCTTGTGCGTCCGTCCGTCCGATCGTCCGTCCATATGTCCGATTCTACATGCAAATTTTGCAAAGGTGGATTTTTCTATAGCATGTAGTAAATATGTAAGTCGGAGCAAGCTGAATCAAACGACTATATGATAAGCTTCCATGGGGACAATCATAGGCAAATTTTTAAAAATTCAAACTTTGGTGTTTTTAAATTTTTTTAAAATAATTTTCGAGGTATTTTAATGGTTAAATATTTTTAAATAACGTTTTTAGTTTTGTTAAAATCGGACTATAACTCCAATTGGAACAACCGAAAAATTAAAAAACTTAAATTGTCGAAAAATAGTAACGGACCAATATACCAGAATGAATTTCATAATTTCATTTGACTAAAATCGGATTCCATTTCATATAGCTCCTATATGAATATTCAGAATAGTAAATCCAGGGGAAACGCTAAAGTCGACTTGTATATACCCGTTACTCAGCTAACAATTTTAAAAATAAATTATATCCCACAAATCAATCGGGTTATTGAATTGACAACACTAAAAGCAACGCAGCACCCCACCCCCTCTGCAACGGGGGCCAAATAAGGTCTTTGTGATATTCGGATCATTGAATTCCTTTGACAAACTTTTATCAATCCAAGCACTCCCCTGGCGTGGTTCACCATGAAATGTGCTTAGAAAATTTAAGTTTTGGGTCCATAAGGACGCCAAGGTCATCAATTTGTGTAATTCTAGTCAACTCACAACCAAATTTTACTTGGGATACTGTGGATTGTCCTGATAGAATGTATAAGATCAATAGCCTTTCACAACACCGTGTTAGAAAGGCATCAAGATCCGTTTGTAAGTCTGAATTGCGGAAAATATCGCAATATTGCAGGCATAACATAACGTCATATGCGTACATAAGGGCACGCGACTTTGTCAAGACTAAAGGGAGATCGTTAATATATGATGTAAAATGAAGTTGGCCAATGTGGGACGCCTGAAGTAACTTGAATCAGCTTAGAGACAGAGCTTTTGAAAATAACTCGCTGTGTCCTTCCGCTCAGATAACTCGAAATCCATGTAAGAAGATCGTTTGAAAACCCTAATTAGTCTAATTTCCGTCCAAGAAGCGAATGATCTATGGAATCAAATGCCTTGCTAAAATACGTGTACACTTCGTTAGTCTGAAGGTTTTTTCTAATGAACTCCAAAAGGTTTGTCGTAGTAGACCTGCGGGTTATAAATCCATGCTGACATGGATATATAATTGATTTACAAAGATGTTGCAAATGGGGAGTAATAACGTTTTCGAAAAGCTTGGGGATAGCGGACAACTTGGAGATACCTCTATAATTGCTAGTATACGATTTATTTCCCTTTTTATGAAGGAGAATAACAAGTGATTCCTTCCAAATAGATGTGGAGTCAGTAGTTTCTAAGAATAGGGTAATCAATTTGAGAAGTGTAGCATCTAAGCACACAGCCAGAAACACCGTTAGGACCCGGTGAGTAGACTGGCTTTTCCCGTTACAGATCTAAAAAAAGGGAGCTTTCACTCAGGCTCGGACAAAAGATTAAGTTTGACTTCGACATTCCTTCTGAATAGGACTGACTAGGACAGGAAGTAGCTGAATATGTTGTTTGGAAAAATTGCGCAAAAACATTGGCAATTGCCTGATCAGTGTTTGCGATAGCTGCGATGCTGGGTAAAAGGCGAATTTACGCTTAGTGTTTTGGATCTATTGAAAACTGGATCCTACAACGAGTAATATAAGCCCTATAATACTGAGTTTTAAACTCGGTTAAATTAGACCAAGCACTTATGTATCTAGAAAAGGCAGCTTGTGATCCACATATTTTATATTTATTATAAAGTCTGGACTTAAAATTTTTTTGGCGAGATAACTACTTTTTAAACCATTGAGGTTTATTGGAGTGCGACGGATAATGTAACAGAACTCACATATAAAATAAGGATTTTAATGCACCATAAAAAATAATAGCTGCCTCAGTTATCTCAGTGCATAAATAAAGTTCGGACCATTAAAAGCCAGATATTTAAGCATTCAAAGCTAGTTTGTCGTTTATCAGACTTTTAAGATTTTTCTTTAAGCTCTGAAGGTGATAAGGATCCTCATGTTGCGTAGGTAATG
The DNA here is from genome assembly GCF_025200985.1 of Drosophila gunungcola. Lineage (NCBI taxonomy): Eukaryota > Metazoa > Arthropoda > Insecta > Diptera > Drosophilidae > Drosophila > Drosophila gunungcola. The sequence continues at coordinate 2,115,058 of NW_026453162.1, forward strand.
ACAATCTTAATAAACAGACGCTTTCTGGATTTGACACAAAACCAGTAAAATGAGCAGTATAAAATCACTGTCATCGCATACTAGTAGACTTTGACAAATTTCCCCGTGTAAAACAAATTATTGTGTATTACTTTTACTGCTCGTTTGGGCAATGGTAAATGTATTAATAATAAATGACTTTAAAAGGGCGAGTAGAATTAAATTGCAACTGTTTACTTTAAGGTTCGGTGTTGTCATACCTTATTTATAGCGAGCTAAGTTGACTGCGTCTCACCATTTCACGCATTTGTTTAGAATTCATAATCAACTACCGTGTGTATGCACTGTTACGCCATAAATCAAGTGCGCACAAATTGGATTCACCATCTTAATATTTTCTGATTTTTATTACATTGTCCCACCCGGTATTAATTGAAATAATAGAAACAAGGAAACTTACTAAAACTAGTATTAATTTTAAGCCAAGACACGTACCCTAGATAAATCCCCCCTAACGTGTTATCGCACTCGTGAGCCCGCGATCGATAGCACAATTGATAGCGGGGAACTGGTGCGATCTCTGATTTCTGACTCGTGTCTCTTTCGCTTTGACTTTTCGCCGAGGGTGGACGTGTGCTCGAGCATCTCTCCGGCACACCAATACCGACACACACGTGACATATGCGCCGATCCGCCGTGGACTCAAATCAGCCTTGCATAGCCCCTTTTCTTATTTTAGTGTTTTTCGGTTAGTGTCGATCCGCGCAACACCGGCAAGCGCGCCAAAATACACGTAAACAAGGGTACCTATTGTGAGGGTAGCAGCCAAGGCCCTGTTCTTGTTCATTGACAATAAAGACCTAAATATCAAAACGCCGTGTGTTATTTCAACGCTTACATCCCCTCCTCACCCTCTTCAACGACCCTCCCAGATCCACTTTTGCCACCAGGGGGCGTTCTCAGCGGGACTTATCCAAGCTCCTCACCAAGCAGTGCGATCGCCCTCTGAATACCTCGTTCTGCCACCAGATGGCGCCGGAAACAGGATCCTCCCGGGTTTCACGCCAAGCAGTGTAATCGTCCACCACGGGCCGCCAGGCGGCACCCTAAAGTACATTTTGGGACGCCAATCTCGCGGTACGATCGGATCCACTTACGGCTCCCACGGAAGGAAGCTAGACGACTGAAAACTGTGCGGAAACCTTTACGATCGGTAGCCACCATCGAATAGCATCTGTCTCTAGGCGTCCTACAACCACCAGGAAAATTTCCACCTGTATGGGGAGTGCGTAGCGCTAGGACGAGTGACAAAACCCAAAGATTCCGCGAAAACAATCGAAAACTAGAACAAAAGTGCCCCGACCGCGGAAAATAACTTCAACGAACTAATGCAGGCGCCCGGAATAAAGCCCACGAGCTTACTCGCGAACCGTACAGTCCACGTGAAAATACAAACATATAGTCCAAGAGGTCCGGTAAAGGCTCCAGCCAACGAAGACATTATTCCAAGAAGATAACACATCAAAGAAACGCTGCAAACATGGATCCCGAACAGAAAATTTCCGGTGAGTCCATTTAACGCTTACTTAAAAAACCTGGGGTCCCCTCGCGGTAGACGAATCCCGAACAGAAAATTTCCGGTGAGTCCATTTAACGCTTACTTAAAAAACCTGGGGTCCCCTCGCGGTAGACGAAGGCCGAATTACTAGCTTTTGCTGACGAACTCGGGTTCTCTGCCGTCGACGACTTGCGGCGAAACTTTGTCATCCTAGTTGGGGACTTTGAACAAACCTAAGAGGTGTGGGCTCGACTCGCTGACCTAGAAAAGCAATTTACCTCACATGCCCCGAGCCCGGTACCTTTGGGGGAAGACAAACTTGGCCTTAGCGGCCCCGCCGCGAACATAATCACCAGATCAAGCCCAGGTGTCTTCTCTGTGGGCCGGTCTCGAACCACCTTTAGCTTCGATATTACTGGCCCCTGGCCGTTGATTACTAATCGAGAAACTTTTAGGGAGCTGTGCCACGATCGCAACCGCTGCGAGGTTGTTTGCGTCCCCGAACGAATTCGTAAATGGGGTCTCCAATTCGATGGGTATTTAGACGCCTTAGTCTTCGTCGCGTAGGTCGAAAGCCGGGCCTTATCCTACGGGATCGACCTAGGACTCCTTCCTCGAGCCATGGCAGAGCTGCATACGAGCAGAGCGGACAAGTGGTTCCAAACAAGCCGCCTCCAAGGGGCTGACTAGATCACATTTTGGCGCGAATTCCTCGAGTTTTTCCTTCCAACCCGATACCTCCACCGCTTGGACGACCAGATTCGGAGTCGTGAGCAACTGGAAGGGGAAACGTTTAAAGATTTATGCTGGACCTTCGAGTTCTCATTCGCCATGCGGGCTACAACGAAACCCATGGGCTGGATATGTTGTACTAAAATGTCGCGCCAGAATACCAGATGTATACCTGACGTAGCGAGTTCCGGACCATTGGGGAACTACTCAATTGGCCACCGAGTTCGAGGCCGTCCAGAAGCGGAGCCTCGGGAGAAACAGCTATAACCAAGCCTCTAAAAATACGACAGCTTACCGCCCACCTTCACAGCGTCGGACTCAACCTGCGTTCGCTGAGAGAATTCCGCAAGAAAACACACCACGTGCATCGCCAGAAGCCAGAGGTGTCCCGCCAGCTAGGGTTAACCGGGTGACAGCATCCGACCGTCGAATAGACGTGCGGGAAGGTTGCAGGAATGGCGAAGCACCGGGACATTTCAGCCGCAATTGCCGGAATCCGAGACAGTACTTCAGGAGTACAAGGAACGTGACTGCGAGACTAATCCGCAGGTCCAAGCGTTCCTTGGCGAACAGCTAGCACAGCTATGGCGGGAGTAGCAAACATAGCGGAGCACCGGACGACCGGCCGATTAAACAACGCTATTTCCAAAAGAACCCTGCCATGCAGCGGATTATAGACGAACAAGTATACGCGTTGCTCGAGCAGGGATGTATCGGCGATTCATGCCTTTCATGCCAAACCTCGACCCATACGCGTTCGCCTACCTCGATGACATTATTGTCATCGGAGCCAGCCTAGGAGAACACATAAACAATCTGCGTAAAGTCTTTGAAAGATTGAGGAGAGCCGACCTGCTCAAGAGGAAACTGGCCTACCTCGGTCATGTGATCAGTGACCAGGGCATTCACACCGACCCGGACATGGTAGCCGCCGTACGAAACCTGAGCCCTCCCACGAGCTTACGGGAGCTGTGGAGATGCCTCGGGATGTCCTCATAAGACCGGTGATTTGTTCCCAACTTCGCCTCAGTGGTCCAGCCCATAACGAACCTACTGAGGAAAAACCAACGGTGGAAGTGGGAGCCGGAGCAACAGAGTGCCTTCGATCTCCTGAAAAATTCACTGACAGACGCACCCGTGCCGGCGTGCACAGACTTCTCCGTCAAGATGACACTCCAGACTGACGCCAGCAACTACGGACTCGGGGGAGTACTAACCCAGGAGATCGACGGCCAGGAACGAGTCATTGCCTACGTCAGCCGCAAGCTCGATGCCGCGGAGTTGAATTACTCGCCCACATTTTTCTGGGGAATACGGAAATTACGATACTAGCTCGAAGGCTATTGGTTCAACGTAATCACCGACAACCTGGCCCTGAAATGGCTTGTCCAAATAGAAAACCCAACCGGAAGGATTGCCAGATGGGCCTTCGAGCTCCAGCAATATCAGTACGACGTACATTACCGCCGCAGGACAACCGACAACCTCTGGGGCACTTACAGAGACTTGCGCAAGGCGAGCACCAGTGCAAGTGGCTGCAACGAAAGATGAAGGATGTCCGGAACGACCCACAGAAGTTTCCCGACTTCATCATTGAAAACGGACAACTATATCGCCACCTCGGCTACCGTCCAGATGACCGTGGAAGCTGTGCGTAGCAGCGGATGTTTCGCGATTTGCGACGACACGTACGTCAATGTATCTCGTGCCAGAAATACAAGTCAGAGCAGCGACAACAATCCGTCAAACCGCTGCCCCGCTCAAAAGAGGGAAATACCACGCTCCTCGTCTTTTTGGACACTTCACCAAGTGGGTCGAGTTGATACCCCTAAGAAAGGCACCCACGGCGTTTCTGATACGAGCCTTCCGCGAACGAATCATCAGCCCCTTCGGAGTCCCGAGGAAACTGGTGTGCAACAACGGCTCACAGTTCACAGGACTTCCTCAAGGAAACGGGAGTGGAACTCCAATTCACCGCCCATACTGCCCACGAGAGGATCCGTGATCCCCCGGAACAGCTACATCGCCCCAGAGCCCATCGGAGCAGACCGCTTGAAGGAGGTCTTTCAGATCGTGAACAGGGGAGGCATTATAACCTGCGTCGTCGAACCTGTAGCCCGAAATTGAATCACTCGTGCGGTAGCACCATCAGTCGCCTACCCGGTCAGCGGAAGAGGCGACTTGCAAATATTGGAGACTTAAAAGCGTTCCATTATTCTTCCACAAATAACACCATTAATGAACACAGGGAAACCGCCAAGGAGGACACCGGCGACCAACCCGGACAGTCCCAAAGAGGATCCTAAGTACCCCAACCTCCCGTTGTGTCCCTGCTAAATTTAAATTCATTATAAACCTTTAAGACCTTAAGAATGAATTTAGGAAATTCTTTCGCTGCTGCCCATTCATCCCTATTGTTAAGTATCAATAGAACTAAGCTGGTTTAGTTACTTCTTCCACAGATCGAACAGGCGGACATCGAGACGATAGTACTGTCGTCCGGAGACAGCGATGGGGAGTCTGAACCCAGTTCCCGGGGTAACCGCCAGTCGACGACCACACGAGACCCTCGTCTACGTCCGGGAACGGCGTCCGCTGAGAGATCCACTCGGTCATGCCCGACGGGTAGGCGCCAGCCAGGAGGCTCTGGATGAGCGACCTCACCCTCTCTCCCGCCGAGCAGCGTGGAATTGCACCAGACAGCGACTCAGAGGGCGAGCAGACGTCGACACCCGCTCGAGCCGGGGGAGTCTCTCTAGCGACGACGAGGAAGGACGCGGTGAACAGGCGCCCTATGTCGAGGACGCCATAGCAACCGGGAGTACGACGACGATCCCCAGGAAAGCGCGGCACACTATATGTACACGGGCGAGGACCGTTACGGGTACCACCGGGGGTCCGCGATATACCTCTTCATGACGAGCTGGGAAACGATGCAGGTAGAAGCACCTTCCAGCCGTCCCCCGTACGCCTGTGCATCATGGGACCGGGGCCGTCCACCATGCTTTCTCGCGGGCCGTCCACAGCGCTCTCTCGTGGGCCGTCCACGACGTTCTCTCTCAGACCCTCCACAACGCTCTCTCGCGGGCCGCCAACCCTCCACCCTCCTATATAATCGTATAGGTACCTTGGCCCCGATTAAGGTTTTAACCCGGCCAGAGAACTACGTGGCAGCACACACGTATTTCCCCTTTTATAAAGTGATTACATAAAATGTAAAAAAAGTGTAAAACAATTAGTGTATTAAAGAATCTGTCTGTATGAACGTCGAGATCTCGGAAACTATAAAAAGATAGAGATTTGTAACTTTACATGCAGATTGTAGCAATTTATACGCAGCGCAAGTCTCTGAGACATCTAAGACTTTCTTTATTAGGCTCTGTGTGAGTATATCGGTAGATATAATTTTCAAACTCGATTTTTTATTTTAGAAGTAATTGTTTTGTTAGGACTGTTAAAACAAAAGCTTTTTCTTGAGTGTAAATAAGAAGTGGCTGCACTCAATTTCCTCGTGCGAAGGTTCAAATTCAAGTAATGGTTTTTTCCTATTCTCTTTTACTCTCCTCTTCTGTTCGATCTGGTAACATCGTTTAACAGAGATTAAGAGCGCAGTCTATGTTAGTAAACAGTAAAAAGGTGAAATAATTAAATTTACCTTCCGTAAATCATTCGCTTCTTGGACGGAAGTTAGACTAATTAGGGGTATTGGACGATCTTCTTACATGGATTTCGAGTTATCTGAGCGGAAGAACACAACAAGTTATTTTCAAAAGCTCGTTCTGTAAGCTGATCTAAGTTACTTCAGGCGTACCACAGGGAAACCACATTGGCCCACTTCTTTTTACATTATTCATTAACGATCTCCCTTTAGTCTTGACAAAGTCGCTCGTCCTTTTCCACAGTTCAGATTTACAAACGGATCTTGACGCCTTTCAAACATGGTGTTGTAAAACCTATTGAACTTATACATTATATCCGGAAAATATGCCACGTATACTTTGGTTGTGAGTTGACTGGAATTACACAAATTGATGACCTTGGCGTCCTTATGGACCCAAAAAATTTTAATTTTCTAACCACATTTCATAATGGTCCAAGCCAGGGAAGTGCTTGGATTTATAAAAGGTGGTCCAACCCTGAAGTACTGCTCACCAGTTTGGAGTCTCCAATATGGTGTGCTTATAGACAGAATAGATTCTGCACAAAAAAACTTTTTAATATTTGCTCTAAGTGGCCCTAACTGGGATGCAAACCTTATCTTACCATCTTACTCTAGTAGACATCTCCTAACTATTTACCATTTTTATCTAACAATGCTTGGTATTACGTTTATTTGTAAACTTGTTCAGGGGGATGTGGACTACTGCCTACATTTCTTAGGGCTTATTCGTATCACTAGGAATATATTCCTTTTATTTTGAAATTTTGTAGATAAAACTATGATATGCATGAACCATTTAGAGTACTATATAATGACTATAATAAACTCTGTCATATCATTTATATACTGACTGTTTACCAATTTTAAAAGCGTTAATATAATGTTACTTAACACGTTATTAGTTTTATTATATTGTTTTTTAGTTTGGTATAGTTATATTATAGCAGAGGTACCAGACATGTAAATTAAGTTGGACTTAATTTTACACGTCTGGTTTTTTTGCTTATACCATTTTATGTATTCTGTATAGCATAATCAAGAGGAAAGGATCGGTCAGAGCAAATGGTGCCTCTAGAACGATCTTACTCTGTGACAGAGTGGATCGAAATCATCAAAAAACAACAAGTGAAGAGAGAGAAATAGACGCACTTTTGTGAAGCTTCGCTTTAAACACCGAAAAACACCTTAAACTCGGAGTAAAAGAAACAGTGCATAGCATAACACAAGAACACAAAGACAAAACACTCAACAGATCAAAACACTCAACCGAAAAACTCTCGTCACCAACACAAATATGTCTTCAACAGCAAAGCGACTTAGGAAGGAAACTTACTCCGATCTGAATGGAGCCCGTGACTCCGATGTTCAACTGCTTCACACGATCGACTTCAGATTTTTCGAGCTAAAGGAAAGTCTTGCAGGGGAGACCCGTAATGGTGAGGCACGTAAAACCGGCAGTCTGGAGGAAAAAGTTAATAGCAGCTGACTGCAACAAACTTTCTCTGAGAGTCACTCAATTGGAGAGCGAGGTGAGAGAGATAGGTATGTTGAGGCAGCGGGTCCAGGAGCTGGAGGCGAAACTGCATTGATCAGCGCGTTGACAAGTTGGACGTAAAGTGGGTGGTGCAACGCACAGGAGGAGTCTGAAGTCGCCTGTGACTTGCGTTGGCATGGGATCCCACAAGTGCTTCTCTCTCAAACTGACCCCGCCGCCTAAAGTACGTTCGATTTTTCGAATGCGACCGCGAAAATCTACCTTTACAGTAATGGATCCAATTATATTTATTAAAATGGAACACGTGCAGGAGAGGGAGGGGAGGCGATTTGCGTGCAAGGCCTGGGCGAACTGGCTCAAATGAAGATATTCACCCCCGATGAACTAGCTGCTCTTGAAGCTGCTAGTTTTGGGACTTTAAATGATAATTCATTTCGAGCCTAAAAGGTTTTTATATTTGTGCTCAATTTTTGAGAAATTATCAGTAGTTTTATTATATTTATTTAGGATTATAATCAGTCGCATTATCAATTCGAGCGTCGATGTTATATGTGTTTCTGAAACTTGGTTTGTTCCTAATTTATGTGATGTTTAAGTTGAATGTGATGGTTATAATTTGCATCGCTCTAATCGGATAGTCATGGGGGTGGGGTTGCAAAATATGTGAGTATAAAGTTAAGTTCCACGTTTGTATGTCAGCACTCAACCAGCAGTGCAATAGAATACGTATTTATAGAAATTAGATGCCAAAGATATGCTGATAAGCTGCTAATTGGGTGTATATACCGACCTAACTGCCGGATTGACTATGATCAATTTTTTAATATCCTTCCTGACGTGTCATTAAATTATTCAGACGTCAATGAAACAGGCGAATTTAATAGCGCTATTTTAAGGGAATCCCACCTCGCAGAAGACATGAAATCGCTGGGGTTAAAGTTGGTTACTTCGTCTCCCCTACGCATTTTAGATTTATTTGGTGTGTCTGATACAGACAAAGTAGCTACATATGACCAACTTAGTGTTCCATCCTTTTCAATACATGACTAACGCACTTGACCTACAATACCTTGACCATCCAATAGTTTTAGAAATATCAACTATGACCTTTTGGACTCCACCTTTAATTCGTGGAATTGGAATAACATATATTCCCTTTCCAAAGTAGAGGAACAAGTTAACCTTTTACAAAACAAAATTTGTTATTTATATAACTGTCTCGTGCCTGCCCGTATCAAAGTAATTCGTTATTATGAAAAAAACATGATTTTAAAGAAACATCAAAGAAGTGACGGGGCGTACAATAAGTGGAGAAGGAACAGGACACCTCAAGCTTACGCGGTGTTTAAGTCATAGAGAAAAAAGTGACCCAACTTACCAATACCGCCAAGACAAATTCCCATAAATTCAAAAACGCATCTTCCACTGCTCAGACATAGAAAAAATTTAAAAGCCTGGGAATACGCAAAGTTAAACCAAGACTTGAGCAAGACATAAATGTAAATGAACTTAATAAAAAGTTCTTAAACTGCACAGTACCTGAAATCACTGAAAATATATATCTGAACCCACGATTTGTACCTGAAGCTGTCTGTGATATTAGATTTAGATTTATGTGTGCTAACCAGTGTGATGTCCTTCAAAGTATACTAAGAATTAAGAGTGACGGTACTGGGTCTGAGAAAACAAACCCCAAATTTATAAAAATGCTGCTGCCAAATATCCTGCCATACATAACGTATACCTTTATTACTGCACTGTCAAACGGCAAAAATAATTCCGATTCCCAACCCAAATAATGAGTATAGATCGATCTCCATTTTACCATACCTATCAAAGAAATTTGAGAATCTCATGGCTGATCAAATTAATAAATATTATGTCCGATAATGCAATGCTTAATAATAATCAGTCTGGTTTTAGGAAAAACAGAAGCTGTACCTCTGCTATTTTAAAAACTGCAGACGACCTAAGGGAGCAAATAGACGAAAACAATGTTACACTCTTAGTTTTACTGGATTATTGTAAGGCCTTCGATACCGTAAACCATAATGTATTTTGTGCAAAACTACGTATGTTTATGTTTTCTAAAACCTCTGTCAAACTTGTGTCTTCGCATCTACAAAACGTCGTCAATCTGTTGTACTGTCTAGCGTTTCGTCTTCATATGAAAATGTTAATCGTGGTGTACCCCAAGGGTCTGTGCTTGGTCCTTTATTGTTTACCTTATATGTTAATGACCTTCCCAATGCGTTATCTGAATGTAGTGTACACTTGTATGCTGATGATGTCCAAATGTATGTGAGTGGTCCTTAAAACAGAATAAATGAGTGTATAGATGTTTGCAACAGAGAACTTGCACGTGTAAATGAGTGGGCCGGCAACAATGGACTTGGGATCCACCCATGAAAATCAAAATGTCTTGCCTTAAGTAAAAGAAAGATTGTTTTTTATTATATGCAGCCACTGAGTATATATAACACGTCATTTAAAATAGCTGTAAAATTAGGTTTCACATTCAACAGAACTCTTATACTAGAAACAATTATAATTATTATTTGCTGATTTTCAATATTGCGGCTATATATATCGTAGTCTATTTGCGCATCATCGTCTCTACGTGAACGACCTCCTCAGTGATATGTCTCAGATTGACGTGACAGTATTTTGCCATTTGTGGGCGTTAGAGTGTTAACCGTCTGTATGAACATCAAGATCTCGGAAAAAAAAGAAAGAATGATTTGGGATTTGGCATGCAGACTCTAATTTTTTCTTCGCAGCTCAAAGCTATTTCAAACGGAGCCACAAATCTCAAAACAATTAACACGTCTGTCACGTCTCTCTGAGATATGTAAGACCGTAGATGCTGAACAAAAGTTTTCAAATCAAGCTATTATTTCAGAATTTCGCTCTGCTGCGCCTCTGCCGCCTCTCTTCTGCTGCTCGGATGGTGTTCGGCCGCTGCTTGCCGGTAATCGCTGTAAGCGGGGGTGGGGGTGCTGCACACACATAGCTTGTAGTTTTGTCTATGCAGTTCGACAGATGGCGCCACCTAACTTCGATTGTTTTGTAGAAGGTATACTTATTTTGAAGATTGTTGGCGGAGTATGTAACGAGTAGGTGGTTGGCTTGGGTGTTACTTCATGATGATAAGGACGGGCGCGCACAGGTCCAGCTGCTACTTGTCGGCTATTTGGGGTGGTGGTCTTGCCCTTCATCATGAGCCAGTTGAATTCTAAAATTTTATCAAATTTTGCGTACAGGGACAGGTGGTATAGGATAGGCAAAATCATCCGAATCCACCCAAACACGAAGAGGTGTAACGAATCACGAATAATTCAGAGTTCAGGCGAGATGGTGATATCTGGAACTGAGCGCACGCGAGCGTTGGTCCGGCTGCTGCTTGTCGGCAATGAGGGGGTGGTGGTCTTTCTGCAGATTCCATAGATGCCTTTTATAATCCTAATACTTATGTTCGCGTAAAAGACAAGCATACTAAAACCGGAAGTAGAGAACTCATACTAAAATAGGGGAAATGAACATCGGTTTCTTTTAGCCCAAATAAAGTCTCAGTTACCTCCGATGACAGGTCTTCTGCCCGACCTACCTATGGCCATTATACCCTTTTATTATCTTAATTGTTGACGACCCCTTATTAGGCGTAGATACCCTACCCTACAGAGGTTTCATGCTAGCTGCGGCAAAAATATAGGTGCTTAAAACATTATAAAAATATTTATTAAAACTAAGACGAATTAATACTCTTAAAAATACACATTAAAACCGTGAGTGAATAAATAAATAAAAATTGGAATCGACATGCAATAACATATATAACGGTGAGTATAAATAATAATTAAAAAAATATATCAATGATATCAAAGTGCGATTAATAAAACTAACAGTAGATCATGACACAATAAAATTCAACTTGGACAAATTAGTTGCTTAAGGCAGAGTAGTGCGTGAGGATAGGAAGACTTTAAAACGGCGATTGGATTGCGGCACCTTTTGGACAACACCTATGCAATAAAATGAGCCCCCTTAGAAAATCTAAAAGACCTCATTCGCTTCTTACTCACCCCTGGACCCTGGCCGAAATCCCACTGGGATCTTCTTTTTGGGCTACTTTGCCGTGAGACCTGTTGCTGCTATTGATGGTTGCCTCTGCTTAATCAGCACTTTTACTTCTGACTTTATCTTAAACGCCACTTCTTGACTCAACTGCAATAAAGGGGGCAACCTATCTCTCCACCTAATTGGAGAAATTCTCTCACTCAGGGAAAATCTGAAAATTCGCCCTGTTACCCCGATTCATCTAACCCTGCCCGGCCACCGATCATCCACAGCGAGATCTAGATGGCGCCACCGCATGTTGCGCGCCTTCCAGAGGAACTACATCTGCCCTCCCTGCCTTGGCCATTATCTACCAAAAACCTTCCACAATATCATTAAATGGCCCCTTTAGTGACGATAATTTCCCTACTGTAAGAAAAATTTGGGTATCTTGTGATATTATTTCCTCTACAAAGCAAAGGCCGAGTACTGTTTCTTTTCCTTACCCATTAACAGGATTTAGTGTCATATATAAGCTAATCCGGAAATACTGTCCGTCACTATAACTCGATGCCACTACAGTGAAAGCGATTTTAGGTTAATCCGCAAAAACTAACTAAATTTGCACTTACAATTAATTTGAACTGCACGCGATGACTGCCGAAAAGGGAAAGAAAGCCTGCAGCTCGTGGCTCTGGGCGGGAAACTAAGTGAGCTCCCATCGGATAACTTCCGTTTTCCGGGAAAATGACAGCCGACTCTGTTGCCTCTTTATCTCCGAAAATTCGTACCCCAATTGCAGCATACAACTGACCCATAGATGCCGCCAATTTCAGATCTTGCCCCATAGATGGCCCTGCCCAGCGACATATCTGCCACAAGCGCTACAAGTTCTACCCTCAAAAGATCAGGCTTGGAGGTTATACTCACAAGGCTGACCAAAACTGAGCTTAAGGCAACTTCAATTCTGTTTCATATCCTTGGCGTGATATCCACCGATTAATTGCCCCCCAATCTAACAACCCTGTAGCAACTCAATAAATCACGTTAGATTGCCTTTTACAAATGTTTTCAAATATTTTCACTCTCCTTCCGAGTGCCAAAATCAAACTAAACTAATTATTTTGAGAACAGTGATCCAAGATCTAGGAAGAGAGGGAGAGAGCCTCGCTCTCCTGCAGCCGTCAACGCTCGCCTAGCTCCTTGGTGCCGGTTCCCATATCCCTTCCTTCCTCACCAGCTTCAGCTTCAATCCATTCTGGTTATGTTGGTCCTTCTCCTCAGGGTCTTGCTGCCGGATTGGGTTACTGAATCCGAAACTTGACCTTAGCCAGGATCTTGAAGGGGCGCCATGTTGGTATCATCAGGTGATTCCGTCTCTTTGGGAATCTTTTTAAAATGATTAATATTTCTCATAAGTATTCTGCCTTTCCCTACTACTTGAACTATATCACCTGTCCTTTCTACAACTTCATATTCAGTGGTGTCAAAGTTCGTTGTAAGTTTGTGGGGAAAAACTAAATTTTTAAGGACAACCTTATCTCCTACGCTAATTTTAGCTTCTGTTCCTCCTCTTCTTTTGTCAGCAATTTTCTTTCCTTTTTGGTTATTTATACAGTCTCTATCCTTTTCTACTGAATCTGTAAGCTCTCCCACCAAATCTTGTATTCCCGGAATCGTATTTCGAATAACTCTGTTAAGCATTAGTTCTGTTGGATGGCTCCAGGAGTGGGCGGTCGTTGCGCTGTAACCGAGAGTAGTTACTGAGCCGCCTGAGCTGCCTGGCTAATTGGCTTGGATGTATTGATATTCTAGCTTCGTACTTCGAGACTTTGCTATCAATTTCTTCTTAAACGGGTTTTATACCCAGGTCCCTGTGGGGCCAGGGGGCCCCAGTTATTGTTCGCAGTATCTTCGACTGTATTCGTTGGATGATTTCTATGTTGCTACTGCTCGCGTTTCCCCAGAGTTCAGACCCGTACGTCCAGGTTGGCTTTAAACAAGAGTTGTAAATAACTACTTTGAGTTCCAGTGGCAGGGGTGAGCGGGAATTGATGAGCCAGTGGAAACTGTTGGCCTTGAGTTTAAGGGAAATCTTCTTCGCTTCAATGTGCTTTCTCCAGGTAAGCCGCCTGTCTAAGTGGATGCCTAGGTATGTGACTTCGTCGACTTGGGGTATTTGTTTGTTGTTTATGGCCAATGGTGGGCACTGCCCACTGGGCAGGTTGCCCGATTGAGTGTAAACGTAATATGTTTGCATTTTTGTTCGTTGACTTATATGCGCCAATCTGCTAGCCATTTTTCTACGGCCCCCAGGTGGTTTTTTAAATACGCTGTTGCTGTTTTGGACATTTTGAACGACTGGTTATAGCTGTGTCATCAGCAATTAGCGTTATCTGACTGCTTGTGGGAATGTCAGTCGTGTATAGGACATACAAGATCGGTCCGAGCACACTTCCTCGGGGTACTCCAGCGTCGATTTCGTGGTTGGCGGAGAAGAAATTGTTGCATCTGACAGTAAATACTCTGTCTTTAAGGTAAGTTCAAGTAATTTGTGGGTCTTTTGTGGTAGGACAGTCTTGATTTTATGAACCAGACCGTCAATTTAAACGCGGTCGAAGGCTTGAGATACGTCTAGGAATATTCCGGTATTCCCTGCATTCAAACGCTGTGCGTATTTCAGCTGTTAGCAGTTTTTCCAATAGCTTTGATAGACACGGAATGAGGCTAATGGGCCTGTAGGACGAAGGTTGGGATTTTTCTTTGCCTGGTTTTGGTATCATTGTAATAACAGACTTTTTCCATTGTGTGGAAAAATAGCCCCATTTAAGAATTGCGTTGAATATGGTGGTTATGCTTTTGACTGCGCATAAAGGCAATTCAATTATCATTTTAGGCGAAATTAAATCATGGCCAGGGGCTTTTTTTGGATTCATCTGTTCTGCAATGGCTTTTATGATTGTGCTTGTTCAAATAATTATTGAGGAGGAAGGCTCCGCTGGTGAGATGTTTGGTAAAGTGAATTGGTTTGTCGGCGGATGAGGTTGGAAGACATTGTTTAAGTAAGAGGCCAATATGTTGGCCTTTTCCTCGTCACTACAGGCCCACCCACCTGTTGGAGATCGAATTGGAAAATCGGGTTCTATTGGTGGTTGAATGTTTGGGTGCGCTCTCCAGAGTGGAAATTTGTTGCTGGTGGGTTGCGCTATATAGGCACGATTGAGTCTGATTCTTTTCAGTTAGTAAAGCTTTAGACAACTTCCGACAAGCTTCTTTAAACATTTGTTTAGTGGCTGGGGAGCGGTGTGCCTGCCAGTCTCGGCGAAGTCTCCGCTATTCTTGAAGGCGACTGGATCTGTGTATTTGTACGTACAGTTTTTGGGGGGATGTGGCTGAAAGTTCGGGTGTAGAGTGTTTGGCAGCAGAGGACATTACATTCGTTATATGCTTAAGTGAGTCTTCAATATCAGCTTCACAGGAGATTTTAGGTTCGATTTCAAAGTGTGAGCTTATATTTTTTTATACTTTAGCCAGTTTTTTGTATTGGATGTCAGAAATTGTGGTCGTTCTACAAACTGTGGATGTTCAGAAAGACAGAGTAAAACAGGCGAGTGGTCAGATGACTGTTCCGCCAGGGTTTCAACATGTATCAGCCTGGACGGCACGCTCCTAGTTACATAAAAATCGATAATGTCTGATTTTTTGTTCGGATCATGCTGGCCAGTATGTGGGAGTACCTGGTGAAACAAAATCTAGCTTATTACCGGGTTTGATAATAGCGTTGTATAATTAGCGTCCTTTGGGGTTAATAAAACGAGAGCCCTAGTAGTGGTGTTTCGCATTATAGTCACCGGCAGCTATAAAACAGTTACCCAATGAGTTGTAAAAGCCTAAAAATTTCGGGATAAACTGTCAGCTTTATTTTCCTTGCCGGACTTTTATTTGATTTTAAACTTGTACGCCTAAAGACGAAGAAGCCATCTTTCGATACGCGCCGGAGGTTTTGACGTAGGCTTAAAAATCGCTTCTAGTGGCTTATGATCAGTCACTAGTTCAAACTCGAGTCCTATTAAATAAAAATAGTATTTCTCTACTGCCCAGGCTAAAGCCAAACTTTCCTTTTCTGTTTGTGCGTAACGTTTCTCCACATCAGTTAAGCTTCGACTGGCAAAAGCGATAATATTTGGTTCGAGTTCATCTATAAATTGTAACAATACCGCGCCCAAAGCTACAGGGCTAGCATCTTCTATCAATCTAGTCTTCTTTTTGGGGTCAAAGTAAGAGAGGCTCGGGATCTTATATAATGCTGACTTCAGCTTTTGGAATTCATTTTCTTCAATTTGTCCCCAGTTGAATTACTGGTCCTTCTTTAACAACTCACGTAACGGTTCAGTTAGGTCAGCAAGGTCTGGAGTGAATTTCCCAACATATGTGACCAATCCGAGGAAACTACGCGTTTCTTCCTTAGTCTTGGGAGCACGGAAAGAATTAATAGCTGTTATTTTCTCTGGATCTACTTCAATTCCTTTATCAGTCAACACGTGTCCCAGAAACTTGATTCTGTTCGTCTTCCAAATTCATCACATAGTTGCATGATGCATGGAGTTCTTCAAGTCGTCGCTGAAATATTTCAGGAGCCGCATTTATGCCAAACATCAGCCGTTTATATCTGAACAACCTTTGGGGCGTATTGCAAGTTGTGATCTGTCGACTTGATTCCTCTAGCCTCCAATTGATGGTACGCGTCCTTGAGATCCAAACGTGAAAACAATTTAGCGTTTCTCAACTTAGTCATAAAAGACTCAAACGTAGGCAAAAGGTAAATTTCCCTTAGAATCGCTCGGTTGGCCTGTCTCATATCCAAACACAGTCGAATGTCCCCGTTTTCTTTAAAAGCAACAACTATCGGTGAGATCCACGGACTGGGGCCATTTACTCGTTCAATTATATCCACCTTGTGCGCTTTCGCCAACTTAGCATTGACCTTACCTTCCAATGGAATACGTCTCATGGGCTGTTTCACCGGGTCAACATATGGATCTATTGACAGTTTCACGCTAACATTTTTCCACTTAGGGAACGGTGTTACTAATTCAATGTGATTTACAGGTAAGCCCATCCGTAGAACATTAAATGTAGTTGCTGTTTCCCGTCCAAGTAGCGATTGTCGTCCTTTCTTAATTACAAAAAAGGATGCAATCAACTCCGAGCTCGACTTGACCGCTATTGGTGCCTCAAAAACACAACTGGCATTTAAAATTGTGTCCGAAGCGTATCCTTTAAATTGGTTGTGAGCATCTGTACGCACATTTTAAACAGTCGCCTTTTTCGCCTGGAGATTTAACCAATCGTGCTGAGAAATAATATTTAAACGGGATCCGGAATCCATTATCATGGCAACATCTTCACCACCAATTCTACATTAAATCCATTCTTCATATTCCTCGTCACTGTTTATTTTAAAACAGTTTTCTCGATTAATTTCCTTTCCCTCTTGGTTGCCGGGCAAAATGGATAACATTTAGTCTGCCGCGCTGGGCATGTAGGACTATCCTCCTTATGACCTGACCGCCCACATCTTCCACAATCATTTTGACTGGTTGGCCGCGATTTCCAATTGGAAATTTTATTATTTGTGTCTGAAAACGGCGTTGATAGCATTGACTGTGATTGCTTATTAATTTCTTCGTCGATCGGCATGCTTGAATGATTTTGCATAAGGTATGTTCCTTCTCAAGAAGTTTCCTTTTTAGTTCCGGACTAGCCCACGTATCAATAATTTTGTCCTTCAAACATATTTCTTCCATCTCAGTTTTCGTAGAATCAAAACTACATTTTTGGATCTGCTGGCCAAAAAAAATGAAAAAAAAAATGAATTTCCCAAAAGCTTCGCCCTCTTCAGTAGATATTTTCCAGAAAAGGTGTCTCTCGAATGTCGAATTTTGTTTAGGTGAGAAGTATGTAGTTAGTTTTTCGACCAATATCGAAAATACGTAATTTTCCTTCTCCTCGTTGAGCTCGACTAAAGCAACTTCGTCCTCCTCTTGGTAACCGATTGAACGGCTTCAACCACCAAATATATTTTGAAAGCTCGAAGCCAGTTCTCCCATTACCTTCGGAGCACGGACTTTTCCAGCTTTTCGCAAAGAAAGAGTTTTATGATGCTCTCAGCCATCACGAATTAATGCTGCACCTGGAACAAATTTTTATGTATATAATTAAATTTCGGAACCATATGATTAACACAAAAAAAAACTTTATTTAATTTATTTTAAACTGGTTACAATAATTTTTTATTTGGAAGAACACTGACTGTCTTAAGACAAGTCTCAAACTGAACTCGCTCTTTAACTTAAACTTCTTTGACGATCATACCTCGGTTTTGAGCTTTAGATGAGTGAGTGAGTGAGTAAGTTTTATAATTGCCCTTTGGATTGTTGATTGAAAATGCACCAGCCACTCAACCGGATTGTTTAGTCTAGAATCTTGGGGTTTCGCTCGCATGGTAATTTTCCATCTGGATGTTTAATCTAAGGCTTGGGTACACTTTCAATTAGATATTGGCTGATTAGTACCCCAAGGGTGTATGTGTGTGTGGGCGTGTGGACATGTCCATAAGAGTTATGTGGGATTATGGATATGTCACTCCCCCATTCTTTGAATTTGGCCTGTCCTCAGGTGAAAAGGGTTGGATGTAACATTACATTTTCTTCTATGTTAACTGAGTTTGGTAGATCGTTTACAATTTCAAAAGACCTACCGAATAAATATGATCTAAAATATTTGGTGGCCCATACGATTGCTAAAAGTTCTTTTTCAATAGTCGAGTAATTTATTTCATGTTCGTTGAAAGTTCTGCTAGCATAACAGATTGGTTTATGATTTTGTGACAATACTGCTCCAATAGCCATGTTGCTTGCGTCCGTTGTGAGAGAAAATGGTTTATTAAAGTCGGGATAAGTTAAAATTGGGTCTGAAGTAATTAAAATTTTAATTTTTTCGAATGTAAGCTTTTTCTTTAGTATTAATTATGGCACCTTTCTTTAATTTCATTGTCATTGGTTTGGCGATATGTGCAAAGTCCGGTATGAATTATCGATAAAATCCACACAATCCTGGAAATGATTTCTTTTGGTGTTTTAGAATTGGGAAATTTATTATGGCACTTACCTTTTTTGGGTTCGGTTTAATACCTGTAGTAGTTACTACGTGGCCTAAAAATTCTGTTTCTTTTTTTATAAATTCACATTTGTCTAGTTGTAATTTTAAATTTGCATCACGTAATTTTTTAAATACATTTTTCAATGATAAAATATGTTCTTCCAATGAAGTGGAGAATATTATTATATCATCTAGATATAACAAACAATCTTTATAGATTAAATCTTCCAAAAATTGTTCATACATCTTTGAAAGGTGGCGGGGGCGTTTTTGAGACCAAATGGCATTCGTGTATATTCGTAATGACCGTGTTTTGTTGAGAATGCTGTTTTAGCAATTGACTCTTGTTCCATTTGGATTTGATGAAATCCTTTGCCTAAATCGATGGTAGTGAAATATTGGTATCTTCCCAATATGTCCAATATCTCATCCATTCTGAATATTGGAAATTTGTCATTGATAGTGATCTCATTTAAATTTCTGTAATCAACTACTAATCTATACTTCATCTTGCCTGATGCATCGCTCTTTTAAACTATCCAAATGGGTGAGCAATAGGAAGATTTTGATTTACGATTAATTAAATTATTAATTAAACGATTGATCTTTTGATAAGGGCGGATTAAGGCATTTTAATGCGGTCCTATCCTCTTCAATCTCTTTATTTTCTGGTGGTGGACTAAGGCATTTTACTGCGGTCTTGTCCTTTTCCATATAATCTCACCATATTTTATGTAAAGTAATATGTCTCCTAACGTCACTGTTTCTTCTTCATTATTTATTTTCGCTTTACTTTCTTTCAAATAATCTCTACCTATTAAAATATCATAATTCTCATAAAATTTATGTAAATATAACTTTTGTTTAGCTGGGCAGATTTTGCATGGGTCCAATGTTATACTTTTATTCAATTCCATTGATCCATTTATTGTGAATATTTTTAATTCTTCTTCTTGTTCTTAGTTATTTCCAAAATTTTTCGTCATTAAATTGATAGATGACCCTGTATCTATTATAGCTCTAAGAAGTTTTCCTTTAATCATTACTTTGACATATGGGCAACACTTTCTGTTTCCGAGGCAGTTTGCTGATAATTTACGTCCATTCTGTTCTATATGGAAAATTGGACGTTGATGCCTGGAAATTTAAGGGGTTTTGGGCCCTACCTTGATCTAGGTTCCTCCTATACTCATGATAAGTTCCCTGATTTTGAGGTGGAATTTGATTTCTGTTTGGTGAACTTTGTGGATTTGTTGAATTTGAATTATAATTATTTCTTGGATAATTATTGTTGTTGTTTCTTGGATAGCTATAAGAATGGGAATTATTCCTCTGATAATAATAATTTTGCTGTGTATTTAACGAATTCCTTCGTTTATCATTGCGCCTGGGTTTATAATTATCAAAAAGATCTGCATCCCAATGACCTAAGACCATTTCTGCTTCTTTTAAATTTGCAAGTGTTGTTAAATCTTTTAATGGAATTATACAATCTATCGGAAAGTTTCCTTTCAATACAATCCCTAATTATTTTCTTTAAAGAAATTTGTCTAAGGCTTTGGTACATTTGCAATTAGATATTGGTTGATTGGGGTACTAAGGGTGTATGTGTATGTGGGCGTGTGGACCTAAGAGTTATGTGGGATTATGGATATGTCACTATATATATATTGTCTTTTATATTAACAATGCTTCTGTCGAGCAATTTTCCTTCCAAACTTGGCCTCTGACCACTGTCCACAAATATCTCTTTTATTATTTAAATTTCAAATTTTCATCGGCACTCTGCCTCTGACCACTGCCAGGTAATGTTTCAGTTATTATTTAAATTAATTTTTTTTTATCGGCACTCTGCCTCTGACCTTTGCCAGAATTCGTTTTGCTTTTTTTTTATAAGTCAAGTTTACTTCAGCCTTTTTTTTTTTGTTTGTTTTTTTTTTTTTTGTAAAGCCCTTGCTTTTATCTGATCACAACTTCTCAAACTCTTAAATGCAATTACTCTTAAAGTTGCCTCTCTTATTTTTTTTTTATATCCTGTTTAATCGCACTCGAACGAATGACAACGATGAACGAGATGAATGAAAGAGAGATAAAATTGCATTGCTTAGTTTTATGGTTAACGGTTTACTTTAACGATTTTAGCTTTGCTTTCCATAGATCCCATCCTCGTCGCCAATGTAACAACTCAATAAATCACATTAGATTGTCTTTTACAAATGTTTTTTATTTTCACTCTCCTTCCGCGGCGAATGCCAAAATCAAACTAAACTAATTATTTTGAGAACAGTGATCCAAGGTCTAGGAAGAGAGAGAGCCTCGCTCTCCTGCAGCCGTCATCGCTCGCCTAGCTCCTTGGTTTCTACGAACCCCATCACAATATTGTTCTGCCATAGCAGAAAATCCTAATTTTCCCTTCCAATCTTGGTAACGATGCCCTTCTTTGTGGCAATTCCAACAAATCAAAGCCAAAGCCCCCACTTCCACTGCGCTTTCGATGTCGGAAAATTCGGTGGCCTCATCTGGCAACGGATCTTCAAGCAGTTTAGCAATTTGCTTCCGGTAAGTCGTTACCTTTGTGTATGCATAATTCCGCCTAACTTTCCCTTCGCCTTCAAAATTCTCTCAATCGCCCCAGAGAATTAATTTGGACATAAGGGAGTTCATGTCGTATTTCCGGACGCAAATTCGTAGCCAGTATTTCTGCCACGGATTTTTTCCAGAGCGGCACTTCCAAACCATCCGTTAAAGAGACAATGGCATCATGAAAGGTATCGAAGTTTTCCTTTTCTTTTTGTTTCCTATCCCGAATGGTTTGACGGATTTCGACATCGGAGCGGGTGTCCCTAAACTGTTTTCGAAGAGCTTGGCAAAGAGCTTTCCACTCGAGCCCCTCTTTTTTGCAGAATTTATGATATCGCCAGTAGAAATCGCGAGCTTTTCCATCAAATAATAGGCTAGCATTGCTAGCTAAAACCTCAAACCTTGCACTTCATGTTTGCTCTGTAAACGGCTCCACCCGATATACAAAATTGTCCCCGCTTATACCATCAAGACTGCCATTGAAACGAAGTTTTCAACTATTTTATATTTGTCCCACCCTATCTGGTCTTTTAATTGAATTGGATTCTACGCTGACAGGAGTAAATCTGGACTCACTCCGGAACTGATCAAAATTTTCGACTGGTTGTCTCTCCTGATCCGGCCAATTGGTGTTTGTGTTTGGGTTTTGGGGTGCTAAGGGATTTCCGGGAACCAGTGCGGCAATATTAGCTTTATAATCTGAGCCATTTGCTGAGAAAGTTGAGTGAGTAAATCATTTTTCATCCCCTGGACCGCTTGAGTCACTAAATTCCCTGTGTCTACCTCGAATTTCGGCAGTTTTCCCAGAGAGGGCTGGCGAATTGACGATCGTTTTACCACCCTGTGGGACCTCGCAGATCGGACACTCTCTATGAGTCTTCGAATAACTAGTGTTGCGAGACTTATGGAAGTCATGGCCGCGTTTTGTCTTGTAATTTGTGGAGATCGCCAAGTCTTTTTCACAGAATTTGCATTTAGACTTCGTTGCAGTCTCTACTTTATCGGCATCACTCATTGTTTGTCCTTATTTTTGTGCTTAAATCAATGGGAAAAGTTAGTGACTTAAAATCCTAAAATAATTTTTGTTTTTTTAGTTTACAGCTGTCGAATATCCCATATTCAAAAATAACATTTAGTATCTTTGTAAAAGTCTGGTCTCTTTTTCAATATCCTCTCTCTCTTTTTCTGCGGTGTTGCTCGGAAGTGGTTGTGTGTTGTGTTTGAAAAGAATAAAATAATAAATCAAAATATATCCTATCAATCCATTCCCATTCGTTAGTTTTTATTCAAGTTTTCAATAGGCTATGGGCCCAGGCTACGCCTATTATAATTAGATCCGTGAAATTTTTTTAGGTGCTTTGTGAAATTTGCGCCACGTTGTGAAATTCTTGTGAAATTGTAGAATTCTGTGTTACTTACACACATACATACATACATATAGCTGTATGTGCGTTTGCGAAAAGTAGTATGGAAAAAGCAAAACGCAACATTAAGCCTTTCGATGGCGAAAAGTACTCGGTGTGGAAATTCAGAATAAGAGCCCTTTTCGCAGAATTAGATGTCCTAAAAGTGATTGATGAGAATATTCCTGATAGCATCGACGATTCCTGGAAAAAGGCAGAGCGTTGTGCAAAAAGCATTTTGATAGAATATCTTAGTGATTCCTTTCTCAACTTTGCGACAAGCGACAACACGGCGCGACAAATTCTCAGGAATTTGAACGCGATCTATGAGCGCAGGAGCCTCGCGTCGCAGTTAGCGATAGAATGAGATTGCTGTCGCTTAAGTTGCAGAGTGAGACAATACTATTATGTCAATTCAATTTTTTCGATGAACTAATGAGTGAGTTGTTGGCTTCAGGAGCTAAAATCGAAGAAATGGACAAAGTATCGCATCGTCGTATAATGGGGTAATAACTGCTGTTGAGACACTAGCTGAAGAAAATCTTACTTTAGCTTTTGTAAAGAACAGATTGCTCGATCACGAGATAAAAATTAAAAACGATAGCAAAGATTGTATCTTTTGTATGAAAGTTATGAAAGCAGCTGTGTATAATAAAAATAAACCGTTTAAAAATACTAATACATTTAAAAATAATAATACTTTAATTTGCAAGCCATTCAATGCAAAAGGAAAGTTTAACATTAGGTGCCATCACTGTGGCAAAGAAGGGCACATGAAAAAGGATTGTTATGCGTATAAACGTATAAACGATGAAAATAAAGAAAATAACAAACAAGCACAAACAGCAACATCCCAACCCGGCTTCGCGCTTATATTAAATCGTTTAAATATAAACATATCCAAAACTGGCGGTGAAACAGTGAAATTTATACTGGACTCTGGTGCTACAGACCATCTTGTAAATGATGAGCAACTCTTTGCTGATTCCATCGACCTGGAGTTGCCAATAAAAATAGCTGTCGCCAAGCATGGCAAATTTATTTTTGCAACGAATGTTAAACTTTCCTTTTGCATTGAATGGCTTGCAAATTAAAGTATTATTATTTTTAAATGTATTAGTATTTTTAAACTATTTATTTTTATTATACACAGCTGCTTTCATAACTTTCCTACAAAAGATACAATCATTGCTATCGTTTTTAATTGTTAGACTGCACAACGGAAATCAAATCACGCTTGAGGATGTGCTTTATTGCCAGAATGGGTTTGTTGTTGCTGAAATTTCAGGTACGTTCAATACATCAATTTTGAATTTAAGGCCTATACATTAAATGTGAAAACTAATGAATATCGTTTATGGCATGAGAGATTAGGTCACATTAGTAAAGGAAAATTGCTAAAAATTTAATAATTTATTAGTGACAATAATCTTTTAGATAATGTTTATCCAGTTGATGAGATATGTGAAGCATGCTTAAATGGTAATTAAACCAGGTTGCGTTTTGAAAAACATAAAAATAAAGAATACATAAATAGACCCCTCTTTGTAATCCACTCTGATGTATGCGTTATGTTATATTTGTAGATCAATATACACATTATTTAATGAAATACAAATCAGATGTTTTTGCAATGTTTAAGGATTTTGTAGCAAAAAATGAGGCGCATTTCAACCTTAAAGTCGTTAATCTATATATAGACAATGGTAGGGAATATATGTCCAGCGAAATGCGTGAATATTGTGTACAGAAAGGGATAAGTTACCATTTGACTGTCCCATATACACCGCAATTAAACGGTGTATCAGCGTGAATGATCAGAACGATCACTGGTATGTGGTGCTAAATTACATAAAAGCTACTGGGGTGAAGCTGTTCTGACAGCAACCTATTTAATTAACAGGATTCCGACTAGGGCACTTAATGATAGTACAAAAACTCCATAAGAAGCAAGGCACAATAGAAAACCTGATTTAAAATATTTGAAAATATTTGGTTCTACAGTGTATGTTCATATTAAAAACAGGAAAAGCAAATTTGATGAAAAATCATGTAAAACTATTTTAGTTGGTTATGAACCAAATGGTTTAAAACTATGGGACTTAGATAATGAGAAATTTATTGTCGCAAGAGACGTTATTGTAGACGAAACAAATATGAATTATTCAAGAGCTGTGAAAAGTGGATTGGAATTCCTGAATGAGAGTAAGGAAAGTGATTTAATTAATAACCTGAATGAGAGTAAGGAGTATGATAATGTTAATATCCTGAATGAGAGTAAGGAGTGTGATAATGTTAATATCCTGAATGAGAGTAAGGAGTGTGATAATGTTAGTATCCTGAATGAGAGTAAGGAGCGTGATAATGTTAATATCCCGAATGAGAGTAAGGATAATGATACCGTTTGTAAGCTGATTAAGAGTAAGGAGAAAGATAATATGAAAATCCTGAATGAGAGTAAGGAAAATGATAAAATAAATTTCCAGAATGAAAAAGATTTGACTCAAAACAGCTCAGTGAAAATATTGAACGTATTTCTAGAAGAAGTGATAGGCTAAAGAACAGGCAACAAATATCATACAAGGAAGATGAAATAGATTAGAATAACTATATTTTAAATGCTCATACAATCTTTAGTGATGTTCCGAGTTCCTTTGAAGAAATACAAAGTAGGAGTGACAAATCTTTATCGGAGTCTGCTATTAAAACCGAATTGGATGCCCATGAATTTAATATTACCTGGTCAATTATTAAGCGGCCTGAAAATATAAATATTGTTGATAGCAAATGGGTTTTCACTTTAAAGTCCGACGAATTTGGAAGTCCAATAAGCCACAAAGCTAGATTAGTGGCGCGTGGATTCACGCAAAAGTATCTTGTAGATTATGAAGAAACATTTGCTCCTGTGGCTAGAATAGCCAGTTTTCGCTTCTTATTATCTATTTCAATTCAATATGATTTAAAAATACATCACATGGATGTTAAAAGTGCTTTTCTAAATGGGAAATTAAAAGAAGAAATCTATATGAAAATGCCCTTAAGGTGTATTGTGTAGTTCAAATTGTGTATGTAAATTGAATAAAGCCATTTATGGTCTCAAACAAGCAGCAAGATGTTGGTTTGAGGTATTTGAGCAAGCACTAAAGGAGTGTGGTTTCGTAAACTCACCGGTAGATCGATTTATTTATGTCCTTGATAAGGGTGACGTAAGAAAGAACATATATTTACTACTTTATGTAGATGATTTAGTTATTTGTACAGCAGATATTGAAAAGATGAAATGTTTCAAATCATATTTAATGAACAAGTTCGAAATGACGGACTTGGAAGAAATTCGACAATTTATTGGAATAAGAATAGAAATCAAAGATGGGAAAACATTTTTAAGTCAAGCTGCTTACATTAAAAAGATTTTGAATAAGTTCAAAATGAGTGATTGTAAATCAGTCAGTACTCAACTAGCAAGCAAGCTTAAATTTGAATTATTAATTTCTGATGAATGGTATGATGCGCCTTGTAGGAATTTAGTCGGATGACTTATGTATGTAATGTTATGTACACGTCCAGGCTTAGCCACTGCTGTTAATATTTTAAGTCGATATATGAATAAAATTAATGCAGAATTATGGTTATGTTTAAAAAGGATTCTTAGATATTTAAAAGGGAATATAGATATAAAATTGGAATTTAAAAGGAATACAAGTTTTGAAAATACATTTGTCGGGTACGCAGATTTTGATTGGGGAGGCAATGAAATTTATAGGAAAAGTACAACCGGGTTTCTATTCAAAATGTTTAACCAAAATCTTATCTGTTGGAATACAAAAAGGCAAAACTCAGTAGCTGTTTCGTCGACTGAAGCTGAATACATGGGCTTGTTAGAAGCTGTAAGAGAAGCCTTGTGGTTGAAGTCTTTATTAGAAAGTGTTTATATAAAATTTGAAAGACCTATAAAAATATATGAAGATAATCAGGGATAGCTAATATTCCCTCCTGCCATAAAAGATCCAAACATATTGATATTAAGTATCATTTTACTAGAGAGCAAGTTGAAAATAACAATATTTGTATTGAGTATATTTCCACAGAAAATCAGCTTGCAGACATCTTTACCAAGCCGTTGCCTGTCGTAAGATTCAATGAACTGTGTAGCAAGATTGGACTACAAGAAGACAAGAAGACTGATTGATCTATTGGAATTTAATTTAAAAAGACTACGAAATTTAAAATGTTAGAATAAGAATTATGTAAAGTAATGATCTGATCGGGTTTTACTGGGTTTTCCCGAATCCTTGAAGCGAATGCTGGGTCATTTTTTGTACGCCCCAGAAAATGAACACACACCACATTAGAATATACTTACTGTTATTGTAACTAATGAAATATTTTTTTTTAATGTTATTTTTGAGGGGGCGTGTTGAATATCCCATATTCAAAAATAACATTTGGTATCTTTTAAGTTATAAGATCTGGTATCTCTAAACGGTATTTTTGACTTTGTAATAGTCTGGTCTCCTTTTCAATATCCTCTCTCTCTTTTTTTGCGGTTCTGCTCGGAAGTGGTTGTGTTTGAATAGAATAAAATAATAAATCAATATATATCCTATCAATCCTTTGCCTTTCGTTAGTTTTTATTCCAGTTTTCAATAACAGCTAAATGAATGAGTAAGTGAAAGTTACCAATTTAATACTAGGCAAGAATTTATCAAATTATTTATTTATTTATTTTATTTATTTAGTTTGTTTTTATTAATTTGTGTTAGTTTATAAAAAAAACGATTTAAAATCAACTCGCTTGTTATTTTCCTTCCTTGTTTTTTTTTCTACACCTGCGGTCAATGACCTTAACAAGTGGAACAGATTATTTTTTTTTTTTTTTCTACGCTCAATTCCTAAAGACACTCAGTTTCTAAAATCACTCATGAGAAGCTTGGGCCTAAATCAGAAATAAGAAGAACGGAACAAATAAACGAGAGAGTTCAAGCATTCAGTAAGCTTTAAAATTGTAAGGATAATTAAAACACGATAAAAACATATGAACAGTTTGATAGATGGAACCTCAGCGCCGGCCAATTATCCGTGGTCAGGCGAAAACTTATTAATAAGTTTACCAACTGCATGTCCAAGCGTCTCAATAACCCTTACTTTAGGTCCCAAAATCAAAGTAAATAGAATAGAGTTGCCCCACTCTTACTTTCAACATCAGCCGTGACTAGTTGAACGCTTGCGTAAAAAATATTCAACTTATATCGTATTCGCCTGATATCGAAATTAAAGTATGACTAGAGGTGAGATTTTTGGCAAGAGCACCGCAGCAACCGCGGCTAGGACGTGAACATATAATTCAGCATACTGTGATACTGCATAACCAATTGGATGAAAATTAAAGTGTTTTTTTCTTTGTGTTAAAGTGATTCTTAGAGTAAAATTTTGTTTTTCGATTTTTTCACATCTAAAACCCTGATTTTTGGCCTACATATGGGCGCCAGATAAATAGAATAATATAATTATTACTGTAACGAGTAGTTGGCTTGGGTGTTACTACATGATGATAAGGACGCACGCGCATAGGTCCAGCTGCTCCTTGTCGGCTATTTGGTGTGGTGGTCTTGTCCTTCATCATGAGCTAGTTGAATTCTAAAATTTAATCAAATTTTGGGTGCAGCGCCAAGTAATATAGGATAGGCAAAACCATCCGAATCCACACAAACACTCGTGAAATTCCCAGTGTTCTTCAGGTATTTCAGAGGAACTACATTTGCCCTCCCTGCCTTGGCCTTTCTCTACCTAAAACCTCTCACAATATCATTGATTATCAATATCATTAATTTCCCTTCTGTAAGATGAATTCGCCCTCCTTTAGGTATCTTGTGATATTATTTCCTGTAGAAAGCAAAGTCCGGGTATATAATAGGCGGGAAAATCGACTATAGCGTTCTTCCTTGTTGTTGTGACTGCCCTTGATAAGAAAATTCTTTGAAATTTTTGTTGGTATGGCCAAAGCACTGGCAGCCACTGAAGATGGGTATCGATTCACTCGCACTTACTAGGAACCTTACATACTGAACCCTTCATATTTGTATTTTTGAAACAAAATCTAAGGTCCACCTGTTTGTTTGATGTTTGAATCAAATCGATTTTTTAACTACCACTTTGTGGAAAACCCGCTAGCTTAGCGGGAAAACAGCTAAATAATCTATATTTCCCGAGCGCACATCTTCTAAAAGACTAAAGCCACGGATGTGTGTGCTAAAAATGTATTTTTAAGGCTATTAATGCTGTGAATTTATGATTTATGTTATTTTTCCAAGTAAAATAATTAAGAAATTATAGGCAAAATGAAGTTTTCTGTGTTCACATTTTAAAACGACAGTAACGGTTTTTTTTTATAAAGAATAATCGTCACAAAATTGGTTTGTTTAGACCTTAGTCCATAGGAACAATCGAAAAAAAAAATTATAACTTTGCTGTTTTTTTTTTTTTTTTTTTTGTTCTTTGACATATAGTAATGGTTAAATATTTAAATTTCATCAAAATCGAAAGACTATATCATATAGCTCCCATAGAAATAATAAAAATATATAAAATAACTATCTAATATTTGAGCTGCAAATCATCATAGCTTCAATGTTTTTAAACATATACGCAAGTAAATTATAATTTTATTGTTTTCATTCTTGCAATAGCTGCAAGGTTATATGAACTTCGGCTTGTCGAAGTTTGCTTTCTTTCTTGTTTTTTTTTAATTCTTCGACAAATATTAATGCTTTAATATTTTTTACGTTTTTTGTTGAAAATGCGTCGAAAGACACTAAGCTTAACTGGATCCAATACTCCATTCAAAAGTCCTTCCAAAATACTTTTTTTTGGTTTATTTAAAAATTAAATTTTTACCCGTATGTTCGTCTGTAGATCTCGGAGACTATAAAAGCTAGAGATTTGGGATGCAAATTCTAGTAGTTCTACACAGAGCCGCCGCTCTGTCGCTGCAGTAAAGAACCTGAAAAAAAGAAGCACGCACTTAGCTTCTAGTGTTGGCTATGCAGTGCGACATTTGGCGCCACCTAAACTTCGTTTTGTATGGGAAGCACTTAATTTGAAGTTTGTTGGCTAACAGTTGTTAGACACAGTCGGGAAACTCGACTCTACCGTTCTCTCTTGTTTGAACCTCGTCTTGTGGATATCAAAACGTTTTATGTCGAAGTAATTAAAAATAAATTGTATATTTTTATAAAATTAATAAAGTTGTTAACAATAAAAAACGGTAAATTGCTTTTTTTAAATGGTAAGAACAAACAACAACCCTTGCAACGTAACAAAAGCTACATATTAATTAAAAAAAAAGTTTATTTACTTAGGAAAATTTTTGAAAGTAGTATAATCACATTCAAAATATAAAAAATTATATGAAAAATATTTTTAAAATTTAATAACTATAGCTAAAGCTAAAAAAAAATTTAATGTCTTAAAAACATGTTGTTTCCTTACCATACAATTTGTATTAGTCTATCACATTAATGTTGAGTTAATAAAACGTTTTAAGCATTGCTGCGATCTCAGAAATGAGAAATATCTAACTATTGTCAAACGTGAACTGCTTCGTAAATTAATAAACTGCTTCAAAGATCAAAACTCTGGTTCAACAGCTTCCCCGTCGAACGTGAGTTCATGTGGTGAGCCACTCTATATAGAAATCTATCTGGAATTAATAAAAATCTGGGATACATCCCCAGATCTGGTCTAGGATAAGATTCAGGTGTTATTTTTCGTATGTTCGCTTTGCTGCTAGCACGAGACACAAACAAAATTAAAGTTGTATGAACGTAACTTTATTCAATTAAATACAAAGGTTTAATAAAGTTTTAATATTTCAAAGTAGTATAAATTTTAGTGCCGTACCACTCTCTATTTATTGTATTGGTAATTAAGTTGTATTTTAAAACTAGTTACTTAAGGCCTTTTATTTTACAAGTTTCGGCCAATCGATAAGTTGTAATCGAAGTCAAAAACTGGACCGAAAGCTGTTAAATATAAATGGTAAGTAAAAGTAAATTTCTAGAACACATAACTGGAAGTAGTTTTTAAATGGTTTTATAAAATAATGTCTTTGGTCGTATACAGTTGAACAACATGATCACTTATCAGTGATGGATTTCTTACGATAGTTCTGCTGAAGGCAAATGATCACTGATCATGTTGCAAAAATTCTTCCATCATGATCAGCAAAAAAGGAGCGTAAAAATAGTTCGCCACCCTTTATAAACAGAAAAATCGGGATGTAAACAAAACAAAACAAACAAGGAACAAATCAAACTTGTATATTGTAAAAATTGTATACCCTTGCATATATAACAATTATTAAATGTGCTTATTATGTCAACAAAGGCACAGACTTACCAAATCAATTGTAGAATATATCACTTAATCACTTTTATGACGATATTTTGCTTTTGGTTTTATTACACTCACAATAAAAGTTATACGGTTTTTATACTCACAAAAAACAAAGTTTTGGTTGGTTTATTCGTTTAACATCTGTCGATACCGAATAAGCTTTTAACCTTTCAAACTTTCTACGGTAACTAGATGTCAGATTTTTGTTGAATTAAAATTAATATATTTAAAATTCCAGTTTTTTTTATAGGAGCTATATGACATAGTCTTCCGATTTGAATCAAATTTAAACCGTAATTCTTAAAAAAGAAACTATCACTAAAAATCAAAAAATTATCTAAAAAAAAAATTAAAACAGCTAAGTTACAACTTTTTTTCTGATTGATCCTATGGCAGCTATATGCTATAGTCGTTCGATCCGGCTCGTTCCGACTTATGTACTACCTGCAATAGGAAGAAAATTTTTTGGAAAGTTTTCGAAAATAGCTTGAAAACTGAGCGTAGAAACGGACGGACACACGGACATGACTAGATCGACTCTCCTAGTGATGCTGATCCAGAATATATATACTTAGAGACTCAAAGATGTCTCCTTCACTGCGTTGCAAAATTCTGACTGAGAGGGTATAAAAAAAAGTATTCCAAAAACTTCGATCTAAATAAAATGTTGAACACGTCCTTTATATGGTATATACTGGCGGATAAAAGTTTTATTTAAAAATGTTTTTTTAATATTTTAACAGGCATTAATATGCCTATTTTTTATGTAAAAATGGTACCTCCGACTTTAAAACCGCAGCAAAAATTAAAAATCGCATATTTTAAAATTTAATTTAGTTTATCAGCACAATAAGTTAATATATTAAATAAATCAATTAAATTTTTTTTTTATATCATTGTGAGTCCAGGCTTTACGCACCGCTTTTTTAAGAGACACCGTCCGACCGCCGCCACGGAGTATATAATAAATATCAAATGCCTACGTTTACCGTGTTAAAAACTTGAATATTTATATTCACATCCTGCCCCTTAAGAAATATATAAAACTAATTTTTTCTTGTGCAGTTTTTTTTTTTTTTGATATAGCCAAAAGACTGTTTTTGTAGTAATCAACTTGCCCTATTTAATTTTTATACCCAACGTTCTGTTTATTGTAAAATAGGCAAAACTGGAGATATAAATGTAAAATATGCATGAAAATAGGGGAAAAGCGTTATTTCCGAATCAGGGAGAGTCGGAAAATCAAGATTTTTTCTCTGGGGGGCTTTAACGATTTAAATTTGTAGGCCAGTGTTATATGTTATATTCTGGTTTCGATAGGAATGGGGTCTGAAAAAGCTGCAGAATTATAAATAAAAATTTGACAAAAATATTGAATTATAGAACAAAATTCTCATAATCTGCGATCGTTAGAATGGGCAGCAACAGAGCCATTTCTGAAATAAACTTGCTATGCGTTAGAATTACTAGAATCTGCATTTCAAATACCAAATCTTTAGCCTTTAAAGTTTCTAAGATCACGACGTTCAGACGGATATGGCTAGATCGACTCGTCTATTGATCCTGATCAAGAATACTTTATAGGGTTGGAAACACTTCCTACTACCTGTTTCATACATTTCAACGATTACAATATAATATAATAATACAATTTTTCTTCACGCCTCTGCTGCTGGTCCCTTCCGACAGCAATAATTGCCGGTTCGTTACAAAAAAAAAACTATAAGCTAAAAAACTGTGAATCAACTCACAACTTTGGTTAAAGGATTATAGTTTTTGACAACTCAATTTTCTTTTCCCTTGAAGCATGTGCTTGCACTTATAACTTCTTAAGGACAGGCATTTCAAAAATAATTTTTTTTCTATTAGACAAATGAGATTATTAATAAATGTATAACTTCAAAAAATGTAATTATTCAGTAATGACAAATCATTTTTCATCACAAAATTTTAAATTAGATACTTTCTATATTGAATGTACGAACTCGAAATAATTACATGAAACTAATCAGATTTGTCCTTGAGTTTTTATACCCTTGGACCCTAGGAGAGTCGATCCGTCTGTCCTACTGTCCGTCTGTCAGTTTCTACGCAAACTAGTCTTCCAGTTTTAAAGCTATCGGCATGAAACTTTCCCTAAAATTGTCTTCCTGTTGCAGGTAGTACATAAGTCGGATCGAGCCGGGTCGGACGACTAAATCACATAGCTCCCAATCGGAATACTACAAAAAATAAATTTAAAACAAGTTTTGACTTCTCTGTTTAGCCTTTTTTAATTTCTTTTGGATATAGCAATGGTTTAATAGTTCAGAATTACGCTTTTAATTTTATTCAAATCGGAAAACTATATCATATGACTGCCAAAGAAACGATCAAATAATTTAGCTAAAAATAATCATAGCTTTAATGTTTTTAAACATATACATATATATATAAATCGAAATTTAGATGTTTTAAAAAATATTTCGTTTTTGCAATAGCTGCAAGGGTATTTAAACTTCGACTTGCCGAAGTTTCCTTCCTTGAATTTCCGAGAGCAGATTTTAAAAATTATTTAAATACAACAAAAATTTAAAATATTTTGAGTTTGGACAAGTTTTTTGCTCCCCTCAGTTCGGTTTGTAATGTTTAATGCCGTGTTTGTTATTGATAAGCCGTCCATAGAAACACCAAAAAGAAAGACGTATTTAAAACGCTGATAAGCTTACCAAGCAAAAAAAGGCAAGCTCCAAGAATATTACAAGTACAAAGAGAGTCGCCAAAAGAACACTTCAATACAAATATGTGTGGTAATATTTCCTGTTCCGACGATGGGAGAGTGAACATGTGCACACGAAATATAAATAAAATCGAAACTGCGGGAAACGAGAATTTAGTTGAATTTTAGCAAGCGACAAACGAGCTTCAAACGTATTAAAGCAAACTAAATTAGTTTTGAAATGTTCTTATCTAAGCAACAGAAAAAACAAATCTTCAAAACGCCTGCAGAGTGTCGCAAATAAAACTCGAACAAGGCACAAAACAGTTAACTAAATAGTGTTTATATAGCTTGGAAATAACTCCCAAGAGAAATGGTTCAAGGTCTGTGGACTGCCATTTTGCTGTTAAGTAGTGCCACCTTTGGCTCGAATTTTCCGGTAAAAAAAAATATTCTTGACAAAAGTTGTCCGTACCTTGGCAGTTGCAATTCTACGATCAATGAGCTTCATATTGACACGCTAATGGAATACGTGGACAGCGAAAAGAATCCATGCGATGACTTCTATGCTTATGCCTGCGGTAAATGGCGGGAAAAACATGAGGCCCACACAACGGCCACGACATTAAGCGAAACACAGATAAATCGCCAATATGAGGACCTCTTTAGCTACCTGTTAAGGAATCTAAGTGCCCCAGAGCATGGTTATCCCTTTTACAGAAAGGTACTGACCCACTTTCAGAACTGCACTGCCCTTGAAAGGCCCAATCTGAGGCGGTACATAGATCTTTTGGGCCAGGATCTGCTGTCCTCCCTGGGCTCCACGCACTGGATGAACGTGTTGGCTGTTTTGGGGCGGTACGGCTACCACGGGCACTATGTACAGATGGAAGTGCGGTGGTACAACGCAAGTCACCACATGATCTTCCTGTTGCCGCACAATCGTGACGTGAATCTAAGTCTAACTTCGGAGATCTACAATGCCATAAGCCAGGTTGGCCCTTCCTGGCCCCCTCTCAATCAGCTGAAAGAACAGTTTGAGAATCTTGAACAAAATTTGATCAGATTGGCAAAGTCACATTCAGCTGACGATACCTTCCGGAAATACAGCCTTGACCAGATTCGGAATGAGGTGACTGAACTGGAGTGGGACGAGGTGTTTAGAAAGCAACTGGGCAGATCGATGGCAGCGGATCACGTCTTCCAAGTGGACGACTTGGTTGCCATTAAAGGGCTCGTGGATTACCTAAATAAAACGGATACCCTGTTGCTCAACCGGTACAGCGTGGCGAGGTTTGTCAGCCACCTGCTGGAACTGCCGCACAACCCAGTGGCCAACTGGGCAAACGGGAAGAGGTCAAGGGGTATGGACTGCATCCGGCATATGCGTCGGTCTCTTTACCTTCCGATGAACTACGTTTACGAAAGGAGCTTTTATGCCCGCCGTCGAAGCGCCGACGAATTAGTCATACACAGTGTGTTTAAGCAGTTGCAGGAGCAGCTTGAGCTAAGGGTGCAAGGTAACGCCTTGAACTTGAGCCAGGAGTTGGTAAACAATCTGAAGGCAAAGGTGCACCACATGCGCATAAACGTGGGCAACCTGCCGCCCAACGTTTCTGAGCAGTTCTATTGGGCCAGCGACCAGCGGTGGAACGTGGGCCGCGACTTTTACGAAAACCACCTGAATAGCCTTTTGTACTACTACACCCTCGTCTCGGATCTTGAGGGCAGCACCAATCAAAAAGAGCGGAAAATCTGGTACAGCTTTAACATGCACACGCCCGAGTTCCCCGACAACATCGACGCTACGCCGTACTTTTATTGCCTTGGCAACATCATTTTTGTGCCGTACTCCTACGTAAAGCGACCCTTCTTCTACGCCGGCTTCTGGCCGGCCCTGCTCTATGGCGATCTTGCCAATACCCTGGGCCACGAGATGATGCACGCCTTCGACACGGACCTGGTGGACTACGATGCGCAGGGCAACTTGAGAAATTTTAGCGACCAGCTCGGCCAGGTTGAGCTGTACAACAGTGCAGTCGGCTGCCTGAACACCAGCGCCGTGATGCTAAACGAGCGCACGTCTGACGTCAGCGGTTCCCGGCTGGCCTTGCAGACGTATGGAGGCGAATGGCTGTCCCGCCTGGACAACGGTCGGCTCTATTTCCTGCAGTTCGCACATTTCTTCTGCGGCGACACGGGCGACCAGTACCACGACTCAGGCAGTCAGCGTCTCAACTACTCCCTCAGCCAGGTGCCGCAATTCGCTGAGATTTTTGAGTGCCGAAATGGGACCGGCATGAGGTCTACGGACCAGTGCCCCTTCTGGTAGCGGATCCTAAAGATTCCTAGTCTAAGTTGGTGTATAGCTTTTAAAAGGGACCCCAAGTATTGTGAATAAATTATTATGTTCAGCAAAACCTACCGCAGCTCCGCTCTCCTCATTGCATATCCGGCTCGCATCTGTCTGGCGCATTTTTGACTGATTTAGTTTTTATTTACGCGCACAACGTAATAGACTAGACATCGGTAAGGAGTGTGCATGGTATGGAAATGTGAAAAACTGCAGACGGCATTAAATCTTTTTTCCCGTCCTACACTGAAACTAAAATGCGTGAGCTCCGAAGAAAACAACCTTGATTCAAACGCAAGGAACAAAAGGCCATTCAACCGTTCGCTTAAAAGTGTGTGCATTTTTCTTTCATTTGGTACGTATTTCCAGCATCTTTGCAATTATTTGCTAATTAACACTCTGCCTGCCTCTCAGAATCTCAGCAGCAGACGCACATACAGAAAGAGAAGACGGCACCGAATACAAAATTCGATTTTAATTCCTATTTAGACTGCAAGCCTAAAGGTTAAAGGTTATTACGAAAACTACATATGCGCCGCATGCCTCTAGATTAAAAGTCGCAAACAAATTATTTTTTTTAAGATATTCAAAAGATTGTTTTGTGCACCTAAATCCAAAATAAAAATGATTAACGATGACTAGTTTTTCCACACCATGCTTTTAAAGTTCACCTTTCTAACTCAATTTTGAGAAAGTAAAGAAAATATTAATTGTTTTGTGTTTTTATACCCCGGCAGAGGGTATTATATTTTCAGTCAGAAGTTTGCAACGCAGTGAAAGTATATATATTCTTGACCAGCATTACTAGGATAGCAGATCTATCAACCCTATAAAGTATATATATTCTTGACCAGCATTACTAGGATAGCAGATCTAGCCATATCCGTCCGTCTTCCTGTTACAGGTAGTATATAAGTCGAAACGAGCCAGATCGGACAACTATAGCATCTAGCTCCCATAGGAACAACCAAAAAAATAAATGAAAAAAATTTTAACTTTGCAGTTCTTATTTTTTTGTAGTCTTTCAAAAAGTATAACAATTTTAATATTTCAGAATATTCAGAATCATAACTAAAATAATTTTAAATATACTATTTTTTTTATATTTTGTAATTGTTATAAAGTATATATGGACATTCTTGATCAGCATCCCTAGGAGAGTCGAATATTTCCAAAAATTCTTTTGGACATAGGTTAATAATTGGTTTTGTAAAAATAGAATAGAAAATAGAATTTGACTGCTCTAACAGATGTATGGAAAATGATATTGGTAATAAAAAACATAAAAAACATGAAAGGAAGCAAGCTTCGGCAAGCCGAAATTCATATACCCATGCAGCTATTGCAAAATTAAATATTCTTGAAAACATTAAAATGATGATTTACTTGCGTATATGTTTAAAAACATTGAAGATATGACGATTTGCAGCTTAATTATTCGATAGTTCCTACGGAAGCTATATGAGATCGTTTTCCGGTTTTAATAAAATTAAAATCGTAATCCTGAACTGAAAAAATAATTAATAAGTCAAAAAGAAATTAAAAAATAATTACAAAATAAAAAAGTTACATAGAAAAAAAAAATTTTTTAGTTTTATTGTTGTCATGGAAACTATATAATATAGTCGTTCGTTTTTAATGAATTTTAAACCGTAATTCTAAAATATTTAACCATTACTATATGTCGAAGAATTTAAAAAAAATTAATAAACAGCAAAGTTATAATTTTTTTTATTTATTTGCCCGATTGTTTTTATGGGAGCTGTATGATATAGTCGTCCGATTTTGATGATAACTTAAATGTTTTCAAAAATATTTAGTTTTTGCAATTGCTGCAAGGGAATATGAACTTCGGCGAAACGAGCCGGATAGGACGACTTTATCATATAGCTTTCAACAAAATAATTGAAAAAAAAATTTTGCTTCGCTTTTCTTTATTTTTTTTTATTTTAGTCTTTCAACAAGTAATTCAATTTTAATAGTTCAGAATTACTGTTTTTATTTTATTAAAATCAGCCAACTATTTAACTTATATCTTCCATGGGAACAATCAAAACAACTACCCTATTTTTTAATTTTAAAAAAAAAAAATGTTTAATACATTAAAATGGTTTAATAATTCAGAATTTCGTTTTTAATTTTATTAAAATCATAAAACGATATCATAGTATGCTAAAAATCATCGTAACCTCAATGTTTTTCAATATATACGCTTATAAATCTATATTTAGATGTTGTATATAACATTTAATTTTTGTAATAGGTGCAACAGTATATATACTTGTCCGTCTGTCCGTCCGTCCGTCCATCCTTTCTACCCAAACTAGTCTCTCAGTTTTAAAGCTATATGCATGGAACTTTCCCAAAAGTTTTCCTGTTGCAGACGACTATAGCATATAGCTCCCATAGGAACAATTAAATTAAAATAATGTCTTTGCAGTTTGTTAATTTTTTTGTAGTTCTTTGAGATTTTTTCATGGTTTATTATTTCACAATTACGGTTAAAGGTTGGCTCATATCGGACGACTAAATCATATAGCTCCCATGGGAAAAATCGAGATATTACAAAATATTAATTTAAAACAAATGTTAACTTCTCTATTTTTAACTTTTATTTAATTTCGTTTGGATATAGCAACGGTTTAATATTTCAGAATTACGCTTTTAATTTGATTAAAATCGGAAAAATATATTATATGACTGCCATAGAAACGATCAAATAATTTAGCTGAAAATCATCATAGCTTCAATGTTTAAAAACATCTACGCATATACATCGAAATTTAGATGTTTTAAAAAGGATTTCGTTTTTGCAATAGTTGCAAGAGTATATAAACTTCGGCTTGCCGAAGTTTGCTCCCTTTCTTTTTTGGATTTCTTTTATACAAAGTAAAAATAGTTTTATAATTAAAAAAAACGTTTCTAATTTAATTAACGATCTAAAATCATCATAGCTTCAATGTTTTTCAACTAGCACTCATATAATTCGAAAATTAAATGCTTAAAAGATTATTTAATTTTTGCAATAGCTGCGCGGGAATAAAAACTACCGGCTTGCTTAATTTCTTGTGTCATTTTTTTTTTAATTTTTTGATATATGTATAATGGTTTATTATTTCAAAGTAACGATATAAATTTGATCAATTTATTCAGCGAAACGTGATCAAAGATTCTAATGAAATTAATTTTAAAATGTTTTAAATGGATCGTTCTTATTAAAACTCTTGCAGAGGGTATTATAATTTCAGTCAGAAGTTTACAACGCAGTGAAGGAGACATTTCCGACCCTATAAAATATATATATTCTTGATCAGCATGGCAAGGAAAGTCGATCTAGTCGATCATGTCCGTGTACCCGTCTGTCGTTCTGTCCGTCAGTTCGTAAACTATAAACTTGTCTCTAAGTTTTAGTTTATTTCAGAATTACGATTTAAATTTGACCGAAATCAAACGACTTATCATAAAGGTTTCATGCGATAAAAAGGAATATTACAAAAAATAGATGAACAAAATTTTTACTTCCATTTTTTTTATTTTTTTGAACTATTCTTTTGGACTGAGTAATGATTCAATAATTCAGAATTATGCTTATCATTTCATCAAAATCGAAAATAATAGAATAGAATAGTTGAAATGGAAATTACCATAGCTAAAATGTTTTCTAACATATTCTTATATAATTAAAAAATAACGATTTTTTATACGTTATATTTTTTGCAATAGCTTCAAGGGTATATTAACTTCGGCTTGCCAAAAAAAATTACCTTTCGAATCGTACATTTTCTGTCCGTAATTTTTCTACAGTCGCCAAAAAGCTAAAGAGATTATCTGAAGACTGCAGTACTGAGCTTGTACTGGTACTTTAAATGAGTTCGGCCGAGTTAGAATACATACATGATAAGAGCAAACGAAATGCGTGTCTGAAAGTATTCCTCCCACTGTCTTCTTTGCGCTCATCTATGGGCTTATCAGCTCAGGTTTTCATTCATTCATGTAAGTCTAATCGCTTGTGCGTTATAATTTGTTTTTTTTTTGTTTTTTCAGACAAATAGCTTTGGCAGCGAAACGCGCGAGGCCGAGTGACGAAATCGAAGCATCAAATTGCGCATGGTGTGAGTCGTAAGCCAACGACAAGCTCGCTAGTTTGATTCGCACCACAATACTTAACCGGCTGCGGTCCGTTTCTTGACCCCTGGACTACTCCGGCTTAGGAGGGATTTGGTGTCTGAAGTCACGTGCTCTTGGTAGAACGAGTATGACGACTGCTCGCAGGTAATCGATTGATTACTAGACGAATGTGGAAAATGAGAAGCCAGTAGAGGTCTTATGATATCATAAAGCTTCGATGCGTCATGTTAGACATTTTGAAATTAACAAATCTTCATTTCACAATTTTATTACAATTATTTTATAAACTAAAAAATTGTTGTCAAGGTTTTTAATTGATATAAATTGATCGTTCTTAATAATTTTTTTGTTTGACCATTTAATATTGAGTAGTTTTTATACCCTTTTATAATTTCAGTCAGAAGTTTGCAAGCTTCGGCTTTCCGGAGAAAATATACTTTTAAAATTGCACTTTTTTGTCCATAATTTTTGTACAGTCGCTGAAATGCTAAAGACATTATCAGAAGACTGCAGTAGTGAGCTTGTCTGGTACTTTTAATGAGTTCAACCGCCTTAGATTACGTACATACATGCTAAGAGTAAACGAGATGCATGTCTGAACGTATTCCTCCCACTGTCTCCTTTGCGCTCATCTATGGTTTTATCAGCTCAGTTTTTCATTCATTCATGTAAGTCTAATCGCTTGTGCGTTCTAATTGGGTTTTTCGTTTTTTTCAAACAAATAGCTTTGGCAGCGAAACTCGCGAAGCCGAGTGACGAAATCGAAGCATCAATTTGCGCATGGTGTGACTCGTGAGCCAACGCCAAGCTCGCTAGTTTTGATCCGCACCGCAATACTTAACCGGCTGAGGTCTTTGGTGTCCAAGTCACGTGCTCTTGGTAGTACGAGTTTGACGGCTGCTCGCAGGTAATCGATTGATTACTAGACGAATGTGGGAAATCGAAAGACAGGCAGAGGTCTGATGAAATGATAAAGCTTCGATGCGTCATGTATAACAGTGTTAGGCTTTTTGAAATTATCAAATCTTCATTTCACTATTTTGTTACATTTACTTCATAAGCTTAAAAATTTTTGTCAAGATTGAAAACCTTAATACTATTCTCGCCCCCGACCAGGTATGAATTTTTTTACAATATGCTTCCTCTCACATCTTGATGCGAGTACGTTTTTATTAGCCCAAACAAAAGGGACGAACACATCCTTTACAGATTTTCAAAACTTAATTCTACCATTTTTATACCCGTTAGGATATATTGTAATAGTTGAAAGTATGTTACAAGGGTTTATTGACCGAGTCATTATGATTAACCGAGACGATTTAGTACCTCTATTCGTCCGTATGAACGTCGGTATCTCGCAAACTACATACATGATTTAGAGAATTGTGATTGAACATGCTGGTTCTAGCTATATAAATTTGGACCACGCCACTATAACGCTTACAAATCGCTTACAAAACTCTGTCATGGTACACTAAGACTTATCGGCTCATTAAATATTTCAAATCGAAACAATAATTTATAAGTTACACTTGATTAAGGATTTGGATTGCCAAAATCAACTATGTATTTAATTATACCAGTTACTCGTAGAGTAAAAAGGTATAATGTATTCGTTGAAAAGTATGTAACAGCTAGAAGAAAGCGTTTCCGACCATTTAAAGTATATATTCTTGATCAGGATCAAAAGCCGAGTCGATCTAGCCATCTCCGTCTGTCTGACCGCCCGTCTGTCCGTCAGTATGAACGTCGAGATCTCGGAAACTATAAAAGCTAGAGATTTTGGACTTAATATGCAGATTATAGTAGTTCCTAAGCAGTGCAAGTTTGTTTAACAAAAAACATCATTGCTCATTGTAATCGTCATAGGTTGTCTTGCTCGCACTTACGTAAAATCTTATAGTTAAAACAAAGAATGAGCCCAACAATGTAGTGTCATAACCCCAAAAGCAGCACGAGCTGAAAAACTTTTCTTCCACCACTTTTTGGAAAACCCGTTAGTTTACCGGGAAAACTTCCAAACGATTTAAGCTACGGTTAATTGATATAAATCGTTAAAAATTTAATTTTAGGGGCTACTATTTCTATTTTTTTTCGAGTCCTTAGAGCTTTTGAGATTATGCAACTTTTGATAAAAAAACACATTTTTCTCCTAAAATGCAACCCATTCACCCTTGCAGAGGGTATTATATATTCAGTCAGAAGTTTGCAACGCAGTGAAGGGACATCTCCGACCCTATAAAGTATATATATTCTTGATCAGCATCACTAGGAGAGTCGATCTAGCCATGTCCGTCCGTCTGTCCGTTCGTTTCTATGCAAACTAGTCTCTCAGTTTTAAAGCTATCTTCATGAAACTTTCCCAAATGTTGTCTTTCTATTGCAGGTAGTATATAAGTCGGAACGAGCCGGATCGGACTACTATAGCATATAGATCGCATAGGAACAATCGGAAAAAAAATCAAAAAAATATTATAACTTTGGTGTTTTTTAATTTTTTTTTTAGTTCTTCGACATAAAGTTATGGTTAAATATTTCCGATTTACGTTTTAAATTTCAT
Organism: Drosophila gunungcola; assembly: GCF_025200985.1. Taxonomy (NCBI): domain Eukaryota; kingdom Metazoa; phylum Arthropoda; class Insecta; order Diptera; family Drosophilidae; genus Drosophila; species Drosophila gunungcola. The sequence goes on from NW_026453162.1 coordinate 2,157,816, forward strand.
CAAAATCGGACGACTATAACATAAAACTCCCATAGGAACAATAAAAATATTAAAGAAAAATTTTTTTTTTTAAATTTAACTTTTTTATTTTGTAATTTTTTTTAGAAATTCTTTCTGATTAATTAATAATTTCACAGTTCAGAATTACGCTTTTAAATTTGTTAAAATCGGAAAACGATATCATATAGCTGCCATAGGAACTATCAAATAATTGAGCTGCAAATCATCATAGCTTCAATGTAAACATACAAGCAAGTCAATCATAATTTTTATGTTTTCAAGAATATTTAATTTTTGCACTAGCTGCAAGGGTATATGAACTTCGGCTTGCCGAAGTTCGCTTCCTTTCTTGTTTTAATTAGCAATTTATGCTTATTTGAATGAGCAGATATCTTTGCAATTTCAATTCTTAAAATTCTTATTGGAATTAATAGTGATATCATAATATCATTAATATAAGCAGGGTTATTATAGACTTAATTATTTTGTATCTGAGGACAGAAATTTGTTCTCCACTTTCATAATATGCAAGTCATTTGGGAACACCACCTGGTCATGGTGCTGACGTACTTAAATAAAAAAATGGGTTCTAGTCCTGTACAAATTAAAAACAAGAAAGGAAGAAAACTTCTACAAGTTTTATATACCCTTGCAGCTTTTTCAAAAAAAAAATCTATATTTATTTGTATATGTCTAAAAGCTCAATTTTTCGATCGTTTTATTATATAACCCCGAGTGGGACCTAAATGAAATTTTCGTCCGATTTTCATCCAATTTAAAAAGAACTAACAAATAAATTTAAAAAAAGCAAAGCTATAATTTTCACTCCTTTTTTTTTAAGACTTTTCCAATGGGAGTTTCGATTTATATTTTACCTGCAATAAAAGTTTACTTTTGGGAAAATTTTTTGCAGATAGAGTTAAAACTGAGACTTGAAAGGGCAAGGCGGCTAGATAGACTCTCCGGAAATGTCTCATTCACTGCGTTTAAAACTTTTGTATTCATTTAAAATACCTGCAAGGGTATAATGAATAAAGGCATTTTAAATTAAATACATAAATTTCTAAAATCAAGAAAGCTACGACGATTTTGCCATTTTTTCACACAGGCCAGCTCCCACAAAAAGCAAACAAAATGAAAAAAGAGGTCGAGAACGCGAAGTTAAACCCTTTCATCAGAATAAAAGCTTTGACCAATCAAAATTTAATAAACAAAAGTTGCAACCTGACAACCCATTCATCAGGCCACCATTTCAACCAATCGAAATCTTCTGATCGAAATCCACATTCGCTGCTAGCGTCGCTGTCACCGATAAAAGCCATAGTTATAAGAACAATGCAATTGTAAAATCAGTTCAAAATTGGGAATCTAACTATAAAGACTTTACCAATAAAACTCCACCGTATTTTAAAAAACTATCGGTTTTTTTTATATAATTCAAAGTTAAAAATCTAATTGGCGCACCCGGTAGGTTACAAGTAATATCCTCGCGAGTGATTACCTAAAAAGGACTTCAAGAAACACTTCGTGAAAATAAATTATTTGTATCCGCAAACTTACTTAAAATTATTGTGAAAAAAAACATAAGTCAAATCACGAATGAGGATTTCTAGTGTCGAATTCAGCGATACTAATATATTGTAATAACTGATATATTTCTTTAAATCAAATATTTAAATGTTTTTAATAAAAATTAAAGTGTAAAAATGGAACTGCCATCAACATCAGCCGCAGCCACAAAAGCAACAACAACATTTTCTTCTGCAACTTAAACAGATAAATAAATTTAATAGAGACCAACTCCACTCGGCTCTCTTCATTAGGGAAGTCGACGAATTAGTTCACCATTATCCGATAACATCAGAAGCCCAACTTCAAATTATACAAGCAGCCATCCGAAACCTTCAAATAGGACGAGTCCGAACATTGTTGATAAGAAATGTACCACAGGACTGGAAGGAATTTAGGACTTTACTAATCAGCGAATACAACAGCGCAACACCTCCACATCAAATGATTATGGAATTACATGAGACTAAATATAAAAATAATTTACATAGAGTTGTTGAAGAATTAGAAGAACAAACAAGTAGAAGATTGCCAGTACAAACATTTATTAAGTTGCGCAAATTTCATATATATCAACTCCTCTTAAATTAAAGCAAGCTGTCCAAGCTGTAGGATTGTATATAGATAAGCCTTTAAATACCCGCTCCCATACATCCCAAAGCTCTAATGATGACGACGAATATCCATATTTTAGATCATCAAGAAACTTATACCCAAATAATCAGTCAGATAATAGTCAAGGAGATTGATTCCAAAATAATAACTACCAAAGTCGATATAATAACAATCAACAGATACAGAACAAGTTCGGTTCTAATTGCAACTGGGGTAACAATAGCAGTTATAATAATAATTCTTCTTGTAATCAATATTATCCTAGATCCTTCCAAAATAATCAAGTACAAAATACTCAGACTACTGAGAGTACTAATATTCCCCAAAAACCTCAGATTCAGGTCAACATCGTTAGACTGAGCCAATGGACACAATTGAAAATTTTTAGACAGCAGCCTCGGAAGAAACACCACCGCAATAAAAATTAAAATTGATAACAAACTATGCCAATTTATAGGAGACCATATAGTTATCCCTACCTTTATGACACAAGAGTAGAAAAAACAAATTGAGGGAATGATAAATCGAGGTATTATCAAAAAATCAAAATCTCCTTATTGTATTGTAATGGTACTAAAGGAAAAACAGGGCATTCCCAAATTTCGTATAGGTGTTGATTACAGATGACTCAATAAAATAACTATAAATGATAGCTTTCCTATTCCAAACATGGATGAATATAAGATGAATGTCAGTACTTTACACCATTAGACTTTGCTAAATTGAAATGGACCCAGACTCTATACAAAAAACTGCGTTTTCCACCATTAAAGGACACTATGAGTTTACTAGGATGCCTTTTGGTCTAAAAAATGCCCCCGCAACATTTCAGCGAGCATATCCAATCTCTTTTTAAAGTATTATATTAGATAAATGTGAGTTTATGAAACGAGATGTTGAAAAGACTTCGCAAAAATCGCAAATCCAATGACTCTTTATTTGAAGAAAGGAGCCAAAATAAATGTTAAAGATCCCAGTTATAACGAAGCGTTTGAAAAATTTAAAACTTTGATAAGTAACGACCCAATTCTAACAAATCCGGATTTCGAAAAAAGTTTGATTTATTTACAGATGCTAGCAATTATGGATTAGGTGCTGTTTTATCACAAGAAGGTAAGCCTATTTGTTTTACCAGTAGAGCTTTAAATGAAAGTGAGTTAAATTACGCAGCTATTGAAAAAGAATTACTAGCTATAGTATGGGCAACCAAATATTTCCGCCCTTATCATTTTGGAAGAAGTTTTAAAATATGCTCAGACCATAAACAACTTGTTGGTTACATAAAATAAAAGAACCTAATATGAAGTTACAACGTTGCTAAATAAAACTTAGAGAGTTTGATTATGAAATAAAATACATTAAAGGAAAAGAGAATCACGTAGCAGATGCTTTATCAAGAATTACAAAAAAAGAAACTAAAGAGAAAAAAATTGAAGAAGCCTATCAAAATGCATAGTGCATAGTGCACAAGAAGATAATGGTTTTTAATAACGTTTTTATTCACCAACTAATATTTGAAAAATGAAATCAAGACACTAACGAACTAATTCACTACTTTAACAAAACTATTAACAAAATAATTAACAGTGACATGACTGACCGTTAAGCAATTATAAAATTCATATGTAGACAAAATTTTGTTATGTTCATTAATAATGACGAAGACTTTGCTATCTTTGAACGAGTTTATATGGACTTAATTAAACCAAACACTGTTACAAAATTAATGAAAACTTCAGAAATACTTCCAAACTTGCCCACATATGCAGATTTCCACGAAAAAATATTATAAATATATGAAAAGACGATACATCAAGGCATTAAAAGACGTATGACCATTTTAAAACTAAATATTATTTCCCAGACGCTGAAAAACTTATTCAAAACATTATAAGTAAATGCGAGGCTTGTAATTTATGCAATGAAGAGCACAGAAAAGTTGCACTCCTTTTTGAAAAAACTCCTGAAACCCAAAATATTCGTGAGACTATTATTTTATTGACCAACGTAAATTTTTGACATTCGTTAAAAATTCATTTCTATTCAAGAAACAAAAATCACAGACTGGATTGAAAGTAAAAATCATTACTCCAAATTTTTAATATGATAGGTAAACCGAAAACTATTAAAATGTATCAAGATCCTGGCCTAGTATCCAAATCATTACAAAACTGGTTACAGAAAGAAAATATCAATATTGAAATCTCTAGTATTAAAAATTGTACAGCTAATATAGAAAGGGTTCATAAAACAATAAACGAATAATAGAATCATAAATACACTCTCAGATACTGAAGACAAATTAATGAATATAGAAAAGGCAACGTATGCTAACAGTCATGAAATAAACCATGATGCCACTGGCAAAACCCCTGCTCAAATCTTTCTTTATGGTAGGAACCGAACAAAAATATGCAAAAACAAAGAGAACATAAAATAGATAAATCTAATAAAAATCGCGAAGGACATAAAGTGGATAAACCAATGTTGAAAAGAAGAAATGAAACGTAAAGCGAACAGGGGTCATAAAGTATTAAAGTACATAAGTAAATTTAAAAAAGCTAAAGCGCTAAATCTCTCTAATCATTCCAGGGAAACTGACAATACTGACTCTGATTTTAAAAATGATCATGATAAGGACTTGGACGAACGTAACATCGACAACAGCTCAACAAATTAGTATTACACCTATCAGTTCTTATAACGGTTATTTACTTCTGAACACAGGGATTGTAAAAATACCTTATAACTACGAACATCATATGATACAGATTAATCAAGCAAAAATATTAGAAACATATCAGGACTTTATGAAATACGAAAACAAGTTAAATTACGTTCCAGATATTGCCTAAGTACTTAAACAAATAAAACATGAAGTCAAGGGAATTATTTCTACACAGAGATAAAAACGAGGATTAATCAATATTGTAGGAACTGCTTATAAATACTTATTTGGGACATTAACAGAAGACGATAAAAAGAGCTAGAAGATAAATTAGAAAATTTACAAGATCAAGTAATTGAAAATAAAGATTTTAATGAAATAGTTACAGTAATAAATAAACAATCCGAAGACATACCAAGACTTGTGAAAGATGAAGAAGAAATGGATGCATTACACATTTTTAGATATTCATTAAACATTTTCCTTGAGTATATTGAAGATTTACAAATAGGATTACAATTAACAAGAATACTAATTTTTAATCCTAAAATGATAAAACATGAAGAGTTGGATGATATAGACGAAGAAAAACTTTTATCAACCAAACTTTAGCTTGGATAAGTAGATAAATTAGACTAAAGAAACTTTTATTTTAGTTCATATACCAACTTCATTTAAAGTTGTAGTAGTGTAGAATTATAAAATACCCAGATAATATAGGATGACAAATTGACATAAATGATAACATTGAATATTTTGTAACTGATAAAAACAATGTTTTTTATTTGGAAAATAATGTATAATCACTGATCAATGTATCTCTCAAATTCTTACTAATCAATTAGCGAATTGTCAACACACACGTGTATCAGAGAAGGAATCTATATGATATATTGAACCTAACATCATTGTAACATATAATTTAAGCAAAAACAAATTAGACAAGATTGCGAAATATTCAACAAAACAACACAGGGAAACAACATAATAAAACTAAGTCAATGCACTTTAGAAATAAGAAACATAAAATTAACTACTTCAAAGATTACAAACGAATATAAAATTATATTATCTATCACGAATGTAACATTATATGAACCAATTCCATTGTTGAAAATTAAGAAACAATTAGTTATCAAGAAAAACAAGAAACAGTTTACGAGTGGATCGTATTCACAATATTAATAATTATAGTTTTAACCATTACTACATATATTATAATAACCTTCAGGCGCCTAGCCAACAAAAAAGAATTTTTTGTTAGATTCAACAAGGATGTTGGATGTTCTAAACAAGAGGCGAATGACGTTATGCCAATTACTTAAGACATCAAGCCTAACACCAAGCCTGTATATCCCGAGATACACATTACTAACTTTGTCAAACATAACATTTCAGCGCCTACTATTGGAGCTATTCAAATTAATCAGACATGACATTAAACATAAACATTTTCCATTAGACATTAACATTTCCCACGCCTGTTATGAACAGTCCCTTTATTATAAAAATTTCACACGCCTTTACCAACGACACCAGACATAAACAAATTATAAACTTTTAAACAAAGGGTTGAGCATGATTAATTAATCAGCATAAAGGCTTTGACCAATCCAAATTTAATAAACAAAAGATGCAGCGTTACAACCCATTCATCAGGCCACCATTTCAACCAATCGAAATCTTCTGACCAAATGAAAAATTTAACTTACATAAGAAAACAATTTTATGGCAATCTAACTCTCAAAAATTGTAAAGGAAAAAAAAACATTTGAAAATAACAAAGAAAAAATGATGGATTGACCGAATTATCTCACTAAAATTTAAAGTTAAAGTTAGAGTGTGCCTCGAAGGTATCTTAATAGTTTAGTTTTGAATTGGGTTTCGTTTAAAATGTTTTTTAAATTGTTCTGAAGATCACTCAAGAAGATCTGCCGATCCTAGATTCAAGCGTTTGCAAATAATATTATTTTTTCTAGCGAAGGCTGACATATGCAAGAGCTCCGTTAGGTACTTTGGCTCCTTCCTGGATATTAGTTTGTTTAAAAATAAAGGAGTTCAGTGGACTGATTTCTATAAATTCGAATACATACATATATGTAAAACATTTTACTGCTACCACTGCTTTGAATTTGTAAGAAAAAATAAAATGTATTCTGAAATATTATAAAATATATTATAACTTATAATATTGATATTTATATCATAACCCAATAGTAAATACGCCCATATTCTTAGGGTACCAAGCTTGAAAAGTGGCAAAAGACAAAATATTCTTGATGCGCCGAAATGAAAAAAAAAACGAATTCAAGCGCAGGGAAGCCTCCTTAAAAAAGCGCCTCTCTGCGACTGAACGACTGAACTCTTGCAATGAGTGCGCGAACATAAAAATGAGAATAAGAACGAGGGGCATGCTGCTGTGAGCACGGGGGGCCTCCCGATTTCCGTTTTTTTGTGTCCAAAATCGTTGTATGAAATGTCCAGTCTATATGTTGTATGGTTAGTGGTATTATACAGGTTTTGGCTACTAAGATTCTGATATTCTGCGGAACAGTATTCTGTGTTGATGGTAACTCCTTGAACATAGCATAAGTATTTTCAGCGGCCATAGTAATTTGATCATCCCATGTCAACGTGGAGTTAAATTCTATGCCGAGATTTTTGGCCCTTTCAACATAATTAATAGCAACATTGTTAACCTTGAATTTTGGGGCAAACTTGAATTTATAGATTTTTTGTAAAAAATAGCCATTATGTTAACTAGGATTTAAATGCAACCCATTCGCCTCCGCCCAATTACTTATATTTTGGATTTCATAGTTGCTAACGCTAATACACTCATTAATTTGACCTTAGGGACGACTTAAATAAAGCTGTACATCATCTGCATAAAGTTGTACATGACAGTCAGACAGATCATTTACGTATATCAGGAAAAGCAATGGACCTAAAACTGACTCCCTTAGCGAGGGGCAAGAGATCAGGTTTAAGATTTCTCGAAATAACTGCCTGCAGTCTGTTTGTAAAGTAGGTTTGGAGAAGCTTTATTGCACATGGAGAAAAATTATACAGCGTTCGCAATTTGTTACAAAGAATCACATGGTCAATAAAGTTTTGCTAAAGTAAGGAAGGGTGTACATTGACACTTTACTTTCGTCAATCTGTTGACGCATATCTTCAGAAATCTTTAAGACAGCAGTAGTACATGCTCTACTGTTTTTGAACCCAGATTGCTTGTTGCTAAGGATACGTTTATTTTCCAGGTGTGATTGAGTTTGGACTAGGCGTTTAAATGACTTGGACAGAAATGGAAGGATAGATATGGGTCGAAAATCATTTTTAGTTTCAGGAATTGCGAGTATATTTGTTATTTTCCACGCTTCGGAGAACGTAGAAGTTGTTAATATGGTGCTAAAAATTGGGAAATGTGTTAAATTTACTTTGGTATCAATATTTTTACAAATTTGGGGCTTATGTTGTCCAGACCTTGCTTTGGATTTTACACAAAGTAAAAATTCTAGAACATCACTTGGACGTACACACATAAAGCTTAAAAAATTATCACAGATGGTTGTCGACTTCAGGTACATATTTTGGGGAGGACTATATCTATTGACAATAGAAAACTTTTCATTAGTAGCATCCACATCTAGGTTTGACTTAGCAGCCTAAGTTTGTTTTGTAAACTTTGTAAAAATCTACAGTTTGATAGCGTTTTCAGCGCTTATAGGCTGCATCCCGCAATCGAATTAGTCCCTTTATTTCTGCTGGCTTCAGAATTTTATTTCTAGCTGGGACACATTTCTCCAATATAAGAGTTTATTAGTAATAGTTTGTCTTCAGCAGCAGTCACGTTGTAAATGAGGGTCCTAATAATAATTGTCAAATTCAGCCTGCAATTTTAACAATTAAATGTCTTATAGTCCTTATTGCTAAAATCATACGTCATAAATACCAGGTCATGTTTGGAAAAAGCAGGAACACATAACAATAAATACATCTAACAAAGAGCTACAAGCATTTGAAAAATTGGTTGACCAATTTAGTCCAATTGAATTTAAATCATTGTGAACAAGATTTTCAATATTATATTATAATAACATTTTGATACTCAACGGAAATGTCTGCAAGCGTCCCCATAAAGTCTCCGAATTCGGTTTGGCGATGGGGTCTGTATATACAGCAGATGAGAGCTTTATCTTTAAATTTCCGATCAGTAATCTCAATGACAGCAGATTAAACTGTACTATCATCTTGACTGGTTTGTATACATTTGAATGTATATTTCTTACTGACAGATGTATATAACCCGATCAGCCCTAAAAAACACGTACCCATCACACACAAACGGGATACCACTAGAACCATTGACAAACCAAGTTTCTGACTCACAAACAACATCAAAATAAGGTCCAATAAATAACTCTCTAAACTCATCCATTTTTCTAACTAGGCTTTGGGGGTTTATGTGAATAATCCTAAGACCCTCTCTTTGTTTACATATAATATAGAATGCTCACCATATTATTATTTGAAGCGAACTGCATTAGAATAGACATTTAAAAATATTGGGAGCACACACAAAAGGTCGTGATAGGCTCACTCCAATTCTAAAGTCGATAGTATTATCAGAATCCTAACTAAACTCTTAAAAACTATTATAAGATTAAGTATAGAGTTATAAGAGAAATTAGTCGCGAAAATTATTATTATTCCCCTTACCCAGATGTGTACCCTCAGCGAGCGGAGAATGAGGAAAACTTTTACACAAGCTACGCAAATAAATCAGCCGAATACAAAATAGTATCAAATTTTCACCCACTTTTAGATACCCGTTACACTGCCCACAAACTTCAAACTAAGTATGGTGGCATCATCTGTCGAACTGCATGGCCAACGCCAGAAGCTAAGTGCGTGCAACATCCCCACCTCCCGATTACTGTTATTTCGTTCTGGTTCTCTACTGCAAGAATTAACGGCAGAGCAGCGGCCGAACAGCGGCCCAGCAGCGGCAGAGGAGCCTGTCACTTCTGAAATATTAGCTCCATTTAAAAAAATTTGTGTCTACCGATATTAATGACCAAAACACATACCCAGATTCCAACACCTACGGTCTCACTTGTCGTCGCTTCAAGGACAGTAGCATACATTTCCGGGCTGCTGCTCGCACTCCTTGCCAAAGGGGATGAATTTGGCGTTTCGCACCATTGAGGTACGCACGAAGGACCAACGGATGGTTGGGGTCATGGAACAGACTGACTGCCATCCTCACCGCCCAGTCGACACACCCAAAACGAGGCTCTGGCGACTTAGACGGTCCGGAATACCCCCAATCCTCACAACCCCCCTTACAGTGGCTAAGTAAGCGCGATTCAGTCCAGTATCGGAATATGGCTGAACGCCACAGACGTAGCCGAGAAGCCTGATGCTGAGGAGCTAAAGGGCTTGGAAGGCAGCAACAGCATTCGCAGCAAGAGTTCTGCAAATGTTGCGATCGTTGAAGAGGAAGAGAAGAGGAGCAGCTGACTAGGCTGTCGCGCGAAGCCATGCCTTGCGGAGTTACAGCGCGATACGGCCTATTCACGAACTAGTCAACGTTCTTTGTTTCGTAAAAATTGTTGTCAGTTCGACTCGGCTATTGTCCTGATCAAGTGTATTTAAACTTGACATACTTTTCAACTATTACATTATACCCCTTTACTCTACGAGTAACGGGTATAACATAATATGCATGACAACAGGTGAAGAACGTTATTTTCACAAAAATTATGCCATACATAAAATGTTCAGTTATTGAAAATGAAAGTTTGATCTCTGTAGGATTTTGTCGATTTAAATTTGATTTAAGCTAGTGTAAGGGGTAATATTTATTATAGTTATTGTGTATTACTGGAAAGACGTTAAAACGGGAGCAATTGGATTTGCTCACTGGTAGTGCACAAGGAAAATTTTAGTTGAGGGTTGTTAGCAGGTGAACAGAGTCGTCAGCGCCGTTGCAGTATGGTCCGAAGGTCCAAATTTGTTTGAATAAGCTATAAATATAAACCTAAAACTCTGAAAATTTGCACATATGTAGGGACTCTAAAGTAGAATTTCGACAAAAAAAATTTGTCAATTTGACCGCCTCCATACAAACCAAGCAAGTAGGCAAACTTGTGCCAGCTGAGACTTATATACCACTGCAGCTATTGCAAAAATTAAATATTCCTTAAAACATCTAAATTTCGAATTTTTTCTATATATATTTAAAAACTTAAACAAAAAAGCTATGATGATTTTTAGCTCAATTATTCGATCGTTCCTATGGCAGCTATAAGACATGGTTTTTCAATTTTAATAAAAATTCAAAGCGTTATTCTGTGTTTGAAAAGAGCGACCGAATAATAAGACGTCTCCATATGCTGAGTTATAATTTCAAACTGTTTTATTTTAAGAAGTTTCTTAGCAGTTAACATTGGTGAGATTTAGGTGATCATAAATTGAGGCCTTAAGTGCCCGTCACTGACAGATTACAAGTGCTATCAACTGTTCTCTTGTATGGTTTGAGTAACAGATGGCTCTTTTTCGTACGACAAAGTGACATGCACAGTGCTCATAACATCTTATATTTGGGATTAAAATCATATTTCTAACCACCCACGGAGTGTCTTGTTTATCACTAACTTGTGAAAACATTTTTAAGTGCGATAGGGGAGATCACAACTGCTCTGATAGCACTTATAGTCAAAGACCGGAGGTAATTTTACATGTTAAGTGTATATATAATTTTGTTTGACTCAAGTGACTGCAATGTTTAGCTCATAGAGATATATGATATCTGTGTTCATGTTTGAACAGTATTATTAAACCATTACTATGATCAATAGAATTTACAAAATAAATTCAAAATCATAAGCCTTACAATTTTTTTTTTACTTTATTACTTCAGTTTATTAGTTTCATGCAGAAAGCTTTAAAATTAAAAGACTAGTTCACTTAGAAACGGACGGTCGGACAGATGGAAAAACGGACATGCCTAGATCGATGCTAATCAAGAATAGGGTCAGAAATGTATGATACTAATTACGTTTTAAGTAAGATAAGATTAAGGCTCTTACAATTTGTAAAGAGTCAGTAGTGGAAATAACATGATAGAGTTTATTCTAGTCATTGTAAAGTACTCTAAATGGTTCATGCATATCATAGCTTGTTCTGCAATTTTTTAAAATAAGAGGAATATAGTTCATAAAGGTACGAATAGGCACTGAGAACTGTAAGCGACCCAGTTGTTCGGTACTCTCCACATTCCACTGAATAAGTATACAAATGGAAGTAATACAAAGCATTGTTCTATTTGCCCCGTAGAGCAAATATTAAAAAGTTTTTTTGCACAGACTCTATTCGGTCTATGGTGAGCAGTACTCCCGGATTGGAACTAATGATGTCTTTGTGACATACGGATAATCAAATTCCTTTGACCACCCTTTTATGAATCCAAGCACTCCCCTGGCTTTATTCACCATGGATGAAATGTGGTCAGAAAATTTAAGTTTTGGGTCCAGAAGGACGCCAAGGTCATAGGTTTGTATAATTTTAGTCAACTCACAACTACCCAAAGTATACGTGACACACTGCGGATTGGCCCGACAGAATGTCATTATTTTGCATATAGCGCTATTTAAGTTCAATCGATTTTCACAACACCATGTTTAAAAGGCGGCAATATCCGTTTGTAAGTCTGAACTACGAAATATATCGCAATATTGCAGGCATAAATTAACGCCAACTGCGTAAATAAGGATGCACGACTTTGTCAAGACTAAAGGGAGATCGTTAATAAATAATATCAATAGAAGTGGACCAAGGTGGCTTCCCTGTGGCAAGCCTGAAGTGACTTGGATCAGTTTAGAGACCGAGTTTTTAAAACGGACTCGTTGTGTCCTTCCACTCAACTCGAAATCCATTTAAAAAGATCGTTTGAAAACCCTAATAAGTCTAACTTCGGTACAAGAAGAGAATGAATAAAAAGCCTTGCTAAAGTCCGTGTAAACTACGTCAGTCTGATGGTTCCAAAAAGTTTGTCGTAGTAGACCTGCGTGTCCATGCTGACATGGAGATATAATCGATTTACAAAGATGTTGCAAATGGGGGGTAAGAACGTTTTCGAAAAGCTTGGGAATAGCGGTCAACTTGGAGATACCTTTATAAATACTAGTATCTGATTTATTTCCCTTTTTTGAAAGGGAATAACAAGTGATTCCTTCCAAACAGGTGGGAAGTCAGTAGTTTCTAAGAACAGGGTAATCAATTTGTGAAGTGTTAGGACCCGGTGAGTAGACTGGCTTTTCCCGTTACAGATCTAGAAGAAGGGAGCTTTCACTCAGACTCGTACAAAAATATTAAGTTAGACTTCGACATTCCTTCTAAATAGGACTGATTAGGTTAAGACGTAGCTGAATATGTCGTTTGGAAAAGCTGCGCAAAAGGATCGGCCTGATCGGTATTTGCCGTAGAATTTGCAAATGATAGCGATGCTGGGTAAAAGGCGGACTTATGCTTAGTGTTAACAAAATTATAAAACTGTTTTGGATCTTTTGAAAATTGGATCCTACAACGCACACTGGGCCAGAAATTTTTTTTTGTCCAAAAATCTGGCATTTCTTTCCCTGTACAGCTAGGAAGCTGAAACAAAGCAGATTATCTTCTTATAAGATTGATCTTTTCAACCAACTAATAATACAATTTTAAAGATTAAAAAAGATATATTCATCCAATCCAAAGTCGGAGAATATTTTTATTTTTTGCATATTTTATTTGTAGAAAAAAAAGTAGGAAACAGATTGATTTCATTTTAACACACATTTAAACATAAAATACAAAAAATCAAAAAAAAAAATGTAAACCATTTACACATATCGAGTGGTTTAAGATTTACAACTTTTCAAATTGCCATATTTTGGGTCCCTAGCTGCCAATATTAGTAAAATAATCTTCCCAACAAAAATTTGTATTTTTTTATTGTTTCTTCTTCGAATCTGCATCATTAAAAGTTTAAAAAACAATGGTTTATTTTTAAAATATTTAAAATGCTTTATAATGACATCAAACGGCTCTTCAGTGTATGCATTATTATATATTTTGCGTATGTAGTTTATGAGTATGTGAAGAAGCAGTATACTTTTGGGCTTCAGTGGGCTGCATAAAACTCTCCTTTCAATTAAGTTTATACTTAAAACCGCGATTCTCGAAAACTTAATCAAAACCGCGCGAAATCAGCGGGTGATTTTGGTAGTTAATTGATCAAATTTCTTATTTTTAAAGGAATCACTTTATTTTCAGAGGGTATCCGAAAGTAACTCTAAAGCAAAGTATCCCATTGCGAAAAATATCATAATTTTTTTAATTTTTGTCTTCTTGCGTATATGTTTAAAAACATTGAAGCTATGATGATATGCAGCTTAATTATTCGATAGTTCCTATTGCAGCTATATGATATTGTTTTCCGATTTTAATAAAATTAAAAGCGCAATTCTGAACTGTCAAATTATACATAAGTCAAAAAAAATTAAAAAAATTACAAAATAGAAAAGTTACATTTAAAAAAAAATTAAAAATCAACAAAGTTATAATATTTTTTTATTTTTTTCCGAACGTTTCTATGGGAGATGTATGATATAGTCTTCCAATTTTGATGAAATTTTAACCCTTATTCTGATATATTTAACCATTATATATGTCGAAGATTTAAAAAAAAATTAAAAAACAGCAAAGTTATAATTTTTTTTATTTATTTGTCCGATTGTTCCTATGGGAGCTATATAATATAGTCGTCCTATTTTGATGAAATTTAAACCGTAATTCTGATCCGATCCGGCTAATTCCGACTTTTATACTACCTGCAATAGAAAGACCACTTTTGAGAAAGAACTGAGATGCTTGTTTGCGTAGAAACGGACAGACAGACGGACGAACAGACGGACATGGCTAGATCGACTCTCCTAGTGATGCTGATCAAGAATATATATACTATATAGGGTCGGAGATGTCTCCTTCACTGCGTTGCAAACTTCTGACTGAAATTATATTACCCTCTGCAATTGGCATAAATTAGGTTAATGTATTAAACCAAGGAGGTTTATTGGAGTTCGACGGATAAAGTAACGGAAAACACATATAAAAGAACGATTTTTATGCTCTATAAAAGATATTAACGGCCTCAGCCATGTTAGTGCACAAATAAAGTTCGGACCAATTAAAGCCAGATATACATGTATTTAAACGGTCAAAGTTAGTATTACGAAAGAATTGGGTTCGTTTAACAGACTTTTTAGATTTTTGTTTATGCTCTGATCCTGCAACAACAGTCAGCTCTAAAGTTGGGTGATAAGGTTGCGTAAGTGGTGAAATTCTTAATAAGCAGACGCTTTCTGGACTTGACACAACGACCGGTTTGTTTGCGCACTTGGCGCGTTTATTTACATTGAAATCACTAGTTGTAGGGCGAGAGCGCGAGCCAATAAAGCTTTCGTCCGTTCGCACTTGCGAATTCGCCCCGTCTCTCGCCCCTTAGCATAAGTTAGGTTCTAAGAGAAATTATTGGAACATTAAATTTAGTGATCATTTGAACTTCATCGAAACCACTCCCTTTCGTCGTCGTATTTTCGCACAAAATTTACACAAGCTATTATCGCAAATAAATCAGCCGAATCCTGCTGCAGTCACACAATTTTCGCGTTCGTTTATACAAACTAGTATTAAATTTTCATGGTGACTCCGACGTGATCGCAGAGTTTGCGATTTGTTTAACAATTTTTTTCTATGAAAAACTAAAACAATTACCAACATTGTGTTTTGGCCCATCTTTTAACTTTTTGCATTCGTGTAAAAATCGGTAGATAGTGAGAATTCTGACCAAGAAATACAAATTTTCATGTACTAACAACCAAAATTCTGTAATAAACATAATATATTTCAAATTATATGTAAATGGCTTTAACCCATAGACAAGCAAATAAAATACTGTGAGGAGTTGAATAACTCCCCACAAGTTAAAAAGCAAGCAGAGTAAGCGCATGCAAGCAGTAGCCTACCGGTTACCTGTTACGAGTTTAATTCGCCCGTAGTAACGGTAGTGCGGCGAGAGAAAGAGAGGTGCCCTGAGCACCAGACAATGACAGGGAGAGTCCGAAAGGACCAGTGAAACAACGTGAAGAACAAAGTAAAGCCGTGCGGAGTCATCAAGGAAACAAGATCGCTACGTCGAGACGTTCGGGACTTAGAGCTAAGTCTCCGAATTGAGACACATGTAGCTGAGGTCCTTACGGCATCACACGGCTAAGTCCAGGCGCTTTGTCACAACTTCTGTCGCGATTTGAGCTTGGCATCCCACCCGGCGTGTCCGTCAGAGTTAAACAAATAGAGTCTTCTGCCTGCCTACAAGGACTGTATTGACAAGCTCCGGCGTACGCCTGATCGTCCTGCAGGAATTGTACAAGGTCCTGGTGCGACTAGACCGGAAGGACGCGCGTTTGTTCAGCTATTGTCTCGTAAGGCGTATGCGTTAAGAGTACAGCAGTTCACCGCTAGATTCCTAGAACGGCAGCTAACCGAATCGTGAGCGCTACGCCAACAAGGAGTGGAACCAATCGGGACATCCGGAGGCAGAGCAAAGACAACGAGGACACCCAGGACAAAGAATATAAATACTTCGAATTCTGAAATCTGCGGCAGAGAGGGTAGGGTGGAAGCGTTCGTCTAGAACCTGGCGTTTGACCCAGGGACTGCGTTGGCGGCTTCCGGCGTACGCCTGAACCGTCAGGTAGAAACTAAGCCGACGTCCGGTGCGACCGGCCGGGACAGAGCAAGGGACAGGAGGGTGCGGCTGCGAAAGGCGTACGCCTTGAGAGCACAGTGCCTGTTCACCCTAGTCTGGGAACGGTGACGCATCCCTAAACCCTGTAATACCACCGAGCCAAAGGCAATCACAACCCAGCGAGACGTTCAACGTGGGAAGGAGCAGACGGCGGAGCATATTTCCACATTGTCAGTACAAAACCCCGGCGGAGGGTCAAGTCGACGAATAAAAGACCATTGTATATTACCAATCTTTCTGTGCGTTTTCACTGATCAATAGGGCGGTTTGTATAAATTTGGTGGGACGAACACTTACATCTTCTGAGCTAGCCGCACGACATTCGTAGCGAGCAGATAATAAAGAAAATCAGTTCGTTACATCTGGCGCCCAACGTGGCTGTCCTGACAGTGAAAATACAGCAATAAACAGAAATGGGGAAAAATTGGATCTATCTCCTCAAGAAAGAGGATTTCCCAAAGGTGGCAGCCAAGCTTGGCATTATCCTGGAGGGCAAGTCGGACGACAAGCGAAAGGCCCTTTCAGAGTATGTTACGAAGACACAAAACGACCCAGGAATGGCGGAAATTTGGGCTGAGCTGGAGGAATTGTACGACAAACCAGGCTCGAGCGGCAAGTTACAAGTCCCAGACGCCGAACAGCTCATAGCCAGCCTGGGCGTTGAGAGCATGAAGGAGGCAGGAAGATCCAGGGGCCCAAGCCAAGAAAGAAGAACAGAACAGCAAAGGCCCAGCGCACCAGACTATGCAAAAGTCGCGAAGCAAGTCAGGGAATGGTCGTTCAAGTTTGACGGCACGGAGAAACCACTGGAGTTTCTGGAACAAGTGGAATGGTCAGCAAACACATACGGTTTGAACCTGAACCTCATTCCCCGAGCCATGCCTGAATTGCTGCAAGGCAAGGCCCTAAAATGGTTCATATCAAACAATAAACACTGGAGGACATGGGGAGAGTTCAGCGACAGTTTTCAAACGTATTTCCTGCCAAGGGGTTTCTTCACAAAGCTCGCAGATCAGGTCAAACAAAGGAAACAGGGCTTTAGAGAGTCGTTCAAGGACTATATGGTTGACATGCAGACCATGATGAGACCTCTTGGCTACTCCCCAAAGGAAACACTCGAGCAGATAAAGGAAAACTGCACGCCTGACCTGAGGATTTCCCTGAGGACATATAAGATAGACGATCTAGAGTCTCTAATGGTGCTGGCTGACGAGTATGAAGAACTCGAGAAAGAGCGAGAAGCATTTATTCAAGAAAACAAATTCTCGCGAAGCAAAACAACAGCACCACAAGTCACGTGTAGAAGGTGCGAAGAAGAAGGCGGACACCAAGCACCTATTGACGGTCCAAGACAATGGACTCCAAACACCTACAACCACCAGAGCACGTTATGGAGGCCACCCAATACCAATCAGAGACCACCCAGCGCAGCTCCAAGAGCCCACAGGTCACAGACACACATCGTGAACCCACACGAAGCTTGTAGACGGTGTGGCGGTCACGGACATTGGGCAAGAGGATGCCAAAACCTGAGGCTGCTTTTCTGCTGGACTTGCGGCAAGGTGGGGGTGAGGAGTGTAGAGTGCTGCCAGAGATCGGGAAATGGCCCGCGATCCCAGCCACAGAGAGGCGAGCAGAGGTCGCAAGGTGTTGTCTCTCCAAACTAACTGGCGATTTAATCGAAGAAGAGCAGCAGTTATCCGCAGCGGTACAGATTGGCAGAACCTCACACAAAGCCACAATCGACACCGGAGCAACAGCGAGCTTTATAAGAGAGGAGCTGGCGGATACACTGGCTGCTTATGGAAAGATTACAAGGACGAGAAGGCAAGTTAGGTTGGCAGATGGCAGGTGCAGCGGGATAAACACGCAGCTCGAGGTGGAAATCGAATTCGGCAATAAGCGATTGCCCATGAGCCTGTTGATCTTACCAGGAGTGGTAGACTCGCTGGTGCTGGGATGGAATTTCCTCACAGGAGTCGGCGCCGAAATAAGGTGTGCCGGACATACAGTGGTGATCCCAGAAAGAAGAAGGCACAACGGGTGGTTAGAGGAAAAATTGTCCGTGGCAGTGGTGCAAACCAACTCTGAGGAATGCGACGTTGAAAAATTCCTAGAGCAGGAGCTCGCGGAGTTTCGAACAATGAGTGGAACATCCAACATAGCCGAACACCGAGTCACCATGAAGGACGACAAACCAATCAAACAGAGATACTACCCGAAAAATCCAAAGGTTCAAGGGGAAATCAATGCGAAAGTCGACGAGTTGCTGGAGAAGGGGTGCATAGAACACTCTAGAAGCCCTACAGCTCCCCGATAGTCATGGTGAAGAAAAAGACAGGTCAGTGGAGGCTTTGTGTCGACTTTAGACAGATCAATGCCAAATCCATCAAAGATGCTTATCCGATGCCAAGGATAAATTACATATTGGACCAGTTGAGGGAGGCGAGATACATAAGCAGTCTGAATTTGAAAGACGGATACTGGCAAATTCCTCTGGAAGAAAATAGCAGGCAATTCACGGCGTTCACAGTGCCAGGAAAGGGGCTTTTCCAGTGGAAAGTAATGCCATTTGGTTTACACTCCGCCTCGGCGACTTTCCAGAGAGCACTGGACCAGGTTATTGGACCAGATATGTCACCACACGCGTTTGCATACCAAGACGACATCATCGTGATCGGACGGACACAGAAGGAACCTGAGGGAAGTGTTCCGACGCCTTAAACAGGCTAACCTGAGGAAAAAAATGTCATTTCTTCAAAAGCAAACTGCTTTACCTGGGACACCGCGTTACGGACCAAGGAATCGGCACCGATCCCGAAAAAGTAGCAGCCATAGCCGAGCTGGAACCACCCACAACCATCCGGGAGTTGCGCCAATACTTGAGCGTAGCATCGTGGTACAGGCGATTCGTGCCCGACTTTGCGCGAATAGTAAAACCACTAAACGATCTAAAGTCACCTAGGTAAGATGGGAATAACCAGCAGTAGAACTTGCAGATTCTGCGACATAGAGGACGAAACCTCTAACCACATCATTGCAGACTGTCCGGCGTTAGCAAGTATAAGATGTAAAATCTTAGGAACCAGAACTCTTACACCTGAGCTCCTAGGAAGAATCAACCACTAAAACTCCTCGACTTTATTCGAGGAAGCGGGTTGATATCTGAGCTGTAGGCTCTGAATGGGGGTAAAATAGATCTTATAGGTCGCGGTACACTGGACACCCCGATATTAATAATAATAATAAACGATCTATTGCGGAAAGGCACGAAATGGACATGGACTCCAGAGCACCAGCAGGCATTCGAGGAGGTGAAGGCAAGGCTAGTGGCCGATCCTGTGCTGGCATGCCCGGATTTCGATAAACCATTCGTACTGCAGACGGACGCAAGCGATTATGGTATAGGGGCAGTCCTGACGCAGGAAACTGAAAGCGGCGAAAAGGCGGAAAAGAACTACTCAACCAGCGAAAAGGAATGCCTGGCAATCGTGTGGGCAATCCGGAAGCTCAAACCATACTTGGAAGGATACCACTTCAAGGTGGTGACGGATCATATGGCGCTTAAATGGTTGAACAGCATCGAAAGTCCCTCAGGAAGAATAGCCAGGTGGGCCCTGGAGCTGCAGCAGTATGATTTTCAAATATCATACAGGAAGGGGCAGCTTAACGTGGTCGCTAATGCACTGTCAAGACAGCCTCTACCAGAAGCCTTTAGGCTAGCTAAAGAAACTCCGGAGGACACGCAGGGAACATGCAGCTGGATCAAGGATATGTGTGAGAAGATAACCATACAGCCACAGAAGTTTCCGGACTACATCATGGAGGGAGGCGCATTGTACAGGCATATCCCGCACAGAGCAGGCAGCGAAGACGTGGCAGCATGGAAGCTGAGGGAAACAGTCCTGAAGGAGAATCACGACTCACCAGCTGCTGGACACGTGGGAAGTCGGAAAACGATCGCAAGGATGGCGGCTCGATATTACTGGCCAGGAATGCATAGGGACGCCCGAGCACACGTACGGAAATGCGAGACATGCCTCAGGTACAAGCCCAACCAGATGCAGGCAGCCGGGAAAATGCTGACGCAAATACCCGAAGAACCATGGGCAACGGTATGTGCAGACTTTGTCGGACCATTGCCCAGGTCGCAGCATGGCAACCAGATGCTGCTAGTGCTGATAGATAGGTTCTCAAAAAGGACAGAATTGGTGCCACTGCGAGCAGCAACGGCAGAATCACTTCAAAGGGCGTTCCGAGAAAGAGTCATCGCTAGGTTCGGGGTCCCGAAGGTGGTAATAACGGACAATGGAGTTCAGTTTGCCAGCCGCGCATTCAAAAAATTCCTCAGCGAAATGGGCGTTAAGCAACAATTCACGGCACCATATACACCGCAGGAGAATCCGACGGAAAGAGCAAACCGGTCAGTTAAAACCATGATAGCGCAGTTTGCGGGACAGAACCAGAGGAATTGGGACGAGAAGTGGCCGGAGATTATGCTAGCGGTAATTTCAAGTACGTCGGAGTCAACAGGGTAATTCCCGTGTTTCCTCACGCAGGCTCGAGAGCCTCGACTGCCCAGCGCCCTGTACGACAGGGAAACCATCGGCACAGGAAAGCAGACGGAAACGCCTGAAGATAAGGCCAATAAGATGAAGGAGATCTTCGAAATTGTGCGCCGGAACATGGAAAAGGCTGCTCAGGACCAAGACAGGCATTACAATCTAAGAAGGAGGCAATGGAATCCAACGATAGGGGACACAGTCTGGGCGAAGGAGCACCATCTGTCAAAGGCAGCCGAGGGTTTCGCGGCAAAGCTAGCGCCGAGATATGACGGACCGTACACGGTAATAGACTTCGACTTACCAGTCATTTGTAAAATCCGCCACAAGGATACACAAAAAGAACGAACAGTCCACGTCAGTGAGCTTAAACCACAAACACAGGAACTCGGTACAGACAAGCTAGGACAACACGAGCATGCAACGACAAAACGTGCGGACTATAGCGTCGGGCATGGGCCAGAGTCTATATAGAACGCAGGAAACAAGGAGGTACAGTGACCCAGACCACGTGGCAAACTGATTCTGCGTCGGGCATAAAGCCAGAGTCATCAGTAGGACGCCGCATGGAATAAGGTGATGCACATGTTGGTTACCGTAGCGTCGTTAGAGTCTATACGGCACACAAACTGAAACTACTAGTGATCAAGGGAAGGAAACGGCACGATTAGTATGTGTGAACAGGAGCTCGTACCATAGCGTCGTTAGACTCTATACGGCAGAAACAAGACTAAAGGCAGCGTCGACCGAAGTAGAGGGAGAGACGGCACAGCAAAGCTGAACCGTAAAACCCAAGCGGCGACGAACTCACACGGGGAAGGGCGACATGAGAGAAGCAACGGGATCGCAAGCAAGAGCAAGAGAACACCCGAAGAAGGGATGCCCGAGGGAAATAACGGGAGGGTCATAAGGAATGACCAAGAACCGAGTCATCGTCAGGAGAGCCGCCAGCAAGAGGAGCCAATTCGAAAAGGAGAGTCAAGATGAGCGCACGCGTTACAAGAGCTGAGGCCCGCAGGAGGATGGCTGCCGAGGACTTGGCAGGATCCGGACCGGGGCAAGGACGGTCGGAGGACAGGCCTGTCGTCCGGCCCCCCCGAACCCCGCGACGGATCCCAAGGAACCGACGACGGTCGGAGGCGTCATCGCCGGAGCCCACCGTCAGTTCCGATAGTGACGTGGTGATGGTGGACGATCCGACGATGGAGGCCAGGAGGTGGCGGCTGCGGAATGCCGCGGGGCCCGAGGGGAGTATTCCCCATGGCTCGGAGGGCAGGGTCCACCAGGACTCTGCCGACGATGACCATGCAGCCGAGGCCCGCAGAACAGAGGCCATAATAGCGGAGTACCGCCGCCAGCATGAGCGAAGGCAGCAAGAGGCTGCGCTCAAGGAGGCCATCCAGCATAAGGAGCAGGACGCTCGGGCAGAGTGGGAAGCGGCGCTGAGAACTGCCGAGGAGGAGGAGCGCCGGATATGGGGCGACCCAATCCTCCTCAAGGAAGTGCCACCCCAGGCGGAGGGGACGCCCGAGGTTCCCATGACCCCGAGGTACGTCGCGGAGCCAAGGGAACGGGCAGCGGACCCAGCGGAGGAGGAGAACCAACCCCCGTCCCCACCCCCATGGACACCGGCACGCCCACCTACCCCGAGGTATTGCCCCGAGTGGGAAGAGGCAGCATCGGAGGAGGAGCAGGAGGAGCGGCGGCAGCAGGAGGAGCGGCGGCAGCAGGAGGGATCTCCGGGTTACGCCCGGATGGACATCCCGGTGGCCCACGTCAGCCATGCTATCGGCTCCTTCGAGGCGGAAGGACGCGTGTGGAGGCAGCACACCGTCACCTGGACGTGGCCGGACGGGGCCACTGTAGCGACGGAGGAGGAAGGAGCCCAAGTGTGGGAGGAACCCCGGGGAAACTGTCGCGATCCACGGTTGTGGAGGACCGCAGTCCCACGGGGCCCCGCCGGAGTCGTGATGCCGACGCCGACCCCAAACCCATCTTCGCTGGCCTCGCCAGAGGTAGTCGCCGCTCAGCAGGAAAGGGTTGAGCAGGTAGGCCTTCCCGCCGAGGACGTGGTGGAGAAAGGGCCGTGGGTGTGGCCGGACCCGGTGGCACCCCCGAGGCCGAACCTGAAGCGGCAGTGTTCCGCGCCGGTGGTGGAGACGAGGCCCGCGTTCATACGGCAGGCCTCAGCGCCGGACTCGAGGCGCTGGAGGGAAGTCGTCGAGGTGGACTGGCCGGAGGGAATCACCGAAGCCCCAGCGGTCGTAGCAGCACGAAGGCGGGGAGGAAAGAGGTGCGTCCTGGTGCAGCAGGGCGGCCGCATGTTCCGGGTGCGGGTCGGACCAGTGGGAATCAGGGTATTTACCAGTAATAAATAAAAGAAAAAAAAAAAGGAAACATAAAACTCACATTGGCACTGGTACAGAGAGAGGAAAAAAAAAAAAAAAAAACACACACGCAGCCACCGAAACAAAAGTAAAAATGAAAACACACAAAAAAAAAAGGTGGATGTATATTGTCCATATAAGAAAAAAATGTGTGATGAATCTGAAAAAAAAGGGTGAAGTCAGTAGGAGTTAAAGCAAAATATGCGGTGTATTTACACAGTAAAAATATGCAACAGGGATGAGGGGTCCAACCGAAAAGGGGGGGTGAGGCGAAGCACGTGTCGTCCAAATGTTGGGCAGTTTTTTCGTCTTCAGGCAAAGGGAATGCTGAAAAGAAGAAAAAAAGGTCAGATTTACGAGAAGTCGCTAGGGCCAACCGGGAGGGGGAGGGGGTGCAGGAGAAGGCGCATCACCCTCTTCGTCAGGTCCAGAACGCTAAAAAAAAGAGAAAAGAACAGAGAGAAATGAGAAAAGGAGAAATTAGAAAACTTACCCGGAGAAAATGTCCTCATCTGCCCAAAGGGATGGGGGCGCTTCGATTTATGACCGATTGGCGCTGCACGATAGTGTCGATCGGTGGGCACAAATACTGGAAATATCGACACAGGGAGTCACACCGTGGAACATCGATACATTAAGTGGCAACACCACTGGAGACCGATCGATTTGGCGGAGAGTGACCATTCAACAGAGAGTCACACGAGAGACTATCGATAACACCGATAACGACTGGAGACCGATCGGCACGATGTAGAGTGGCCATCGGACGGAGAAGACATATCGGGAATTCAAAAATCATCGGGGGAAACGTCTGGGCGGGAATTCAAAAGTCTACGGGGGAAACGTCTGGGCGGGAATTTAAAGTCTACGGGGGAAACGTCTGGGCGGGAAATTCAAAATCTGGGAGGAGGATCGGCGCTGTGGAACTCAAGAAGGAGCTGTGATCGTCGTGGGAACCATCTGGAAGAGCGAGTCGACTGGAAGACTACGGGCGAACGAGGACAAGTACTGAGGAGAAGACACGTCGAGGGAAGGATGCCAAAATGTGGAGTGTACCAAGGCAGAGAGAACAACGAGCCTCTTTTTCATTCCCGAAGTAAGGGGAGAATGTGAGGAGTTGAATAACTCCCCACAAGTTAAGAAGCAAGCAGAGTAAGCGCATGCAAGCAGTGGCCTACCAGCTACCAGTTACGCGGCGAATTCGCCCGTAGTACGGTAGTGCGGAGAGAGAGAGTGGTGAACTGGGCACCAGACAAAGCCAAGGAGAGTCCGAGAGGGATAGCAATACAAGAGAGCGGCGAAGGGCCGTGGGCAGAAGGAAGTAACGGGACGGCACCGGACTTTGGACCCTGATATTGGTGCCGGGCGCAGAGGGCGAAAGGTCGAACGGTAAAACCGTGGACTTTGGACCAGGAAGCAAGGAGACGCCGATAACTAGCGGTAAATGGAGGCCTATATAAACCGGCCGAGCACAGGAAGCTGGATCAGTCGATTCTACAAAGTCAACAAGTTACAGTCATCAAGTGAACAAGTAACCAGTGAAACATCGTGAAGGAGCAAGTAAAGCCGTGCGGAGTCATCGAGGAAACAAGATCGCTACGTCGAGACGTTCGGGACTTAGAGCTAAAGTCTCCGAATTGAGACACAGGTAGCTGAGGTCCTTACGGCATCAAACGGCTAAGTCCAGGCGTTTTGTTACAACATCTGTCGCGATTTGAGCTGGGCATCCCACCCGGCGTGTCCGACAAAGTGAACAAATAGAGTCTTTCGACGAAGAACCGTGGGCTCAGAAGCACAGTGTCCAGAACTAGCTACCTGCCTACAAGGACTGCATTGGCGAACTCCGGCGTATGCCTGATCGTCCTGCAGGAACTGTACAAGGTCCTGCTGCGAATAGCCCGGAAGGACGCGCGTTCGTTCAGCTGGTGTCTCGAAAGGCGTATGCGTTGAGAGCACAGCGGTCCACCGCTAGAGTCCGGAGCCGGTCGAGATACCTGGAGGCAGAACAAGGACAACGAGGACCCCAGGACGACGAACAACGAGCATCGTGCGAGCAGCGTATACTTCAAATTCTTAAGCCTGCGGCAGAGAGGGTAGGGTGGAAGCGTTCGTCTAGAACCTGGCGTTTGACCCAGGGACTGCGTTGGCGGCTTCCGGCGTACGCCTGAACCGTCAGGTAGAAACTGAGCCGACGTCCGGTGCGACCGGCCAGGGACAGAGCAAGGGACAGGAGGCTGCGGCTGCGAAAGGCGTACGCCTTGAGAGCACAGTGCCTGTTCACCCTAGTCTGGGAACGGTAACGTGTAACGTGTTGAAGGTGCGATGAAGAAGGCGGACACCAAGCGCCCATTGACGGACCGAGCCAATGGACTCCAAACTACAACCACTAGAGTACTTTATGGAGGCCATCTACTTCCAATCAGAGACCACCCAGCGCAGCACCAAGAGCCCACAGGTCACTAACACACATCGTGAACCCACACGAAGCATGTAGGCGGTGTGGCGGTCACGGGCTTTGGGCCAGAGGATGCCAAAACCAGCGGCTACTGTTCTGCTGGAATTGCGGCAAGGTTGGTTTTAGAAGTGTAGAGTTCTGCCGGAGATCGGGAAATGGCCCACGATCTTAGCCGCAGAGAGCAGGGGTCGCAAGGTTTTGTCTCTCCAAACTAACTGGCGAATTAATCGAAGAAGAGCAGCAGTTATCCGCAGCGGTAAAGATGGTAAGGAAATTTATCGTGCGGGCAATCACCTCTGAGGAATGCGATGTTGATAAATTCCTAGAGCAGGAGCTCGCAGAATTTCGGACAATGAGTGGAACATCCAACATAGCCGTGCACCGAATCACCATGAAGGACGACAAACCAATCAAACAGAGATACTACCCGAAAAATCCAAAGGTTCAAGGGGAAAGTCGACAAGTTGGCGAAGGGATTCATAGAACACTCGAGAAGTCCGTACAGCTCACCGATTGTCATGGTGAAAATGAAGACAGGTCAGTGGAGGCTTTGTGTCGACTTTAGACAGATCAATGCCAAATCTATCAAAGATGCTTATCCGATGCCAAGTATAAATTACATCTTGGACCAGTTGAGGGAGGCAAGGTACATAAGCAGCCTAGATTTGAAAGATGGCTACTGGCAAATCCCCTTAGAGGAAAATGGCAGGCCATTCACGGCGTTCACAGTGCCAGGAAAGGGGCTATTCCAGTGGGAAGTATTGCCATTTGCCGCCTCGGCGACTTTTCAGAGAGCACTGGACCAGGTTATTGGACCGGAGATGTCACCACAAGCGTTTGCATACCAAGACGACATCATTGTGATCGGACGCACACTGGAAGAACACAGAAGGAACCTGAGAGAAGTTTTCGACTCTTTAAACAGGCAAACCTCAGGGAAAAAATCCCGAAAAATGTAATTTCTTCGGAAGCGAACTGCTTTACCTGGGACACCGCGTGACAAATCAAGGAATCGGAACCGATCCCGAAAAGGTAGCAGCCATAGCCGAGTTGGAACCACCTAAAACCATCCGGGAACTGCGTCAATACTTAGGCGTACCATCTTGGTACAGGCGATTCGTGCCCGATTTTCCTCAAATAATGAAACCATTAAATGATCTATTGCAGAAAGGCAGGAAATGGACATGGACTACGGATCACCAGCAGGCATTCGATGAGGTAAAGGCAAGGTAGTGGCCGATCCTGTGCTGGCATGCCCGGATTTCGATAATCCATTCGTTCTACAGACAGACGCAAGCGATTATGGTATAGGGGCAGTTCTGACGCAGGATACAGAAAGCGGCGAGAAAGGTCATTTCGTATTCAAGCCGGATCCTGAATGGCGCGGAAAAGAACTATTCAACCAGCGAAAAAGAATGCCTGGTAATCGTGTGGGCGATCCGGAAGCTCAAACCATACTTGGAAGTATACCACTTCAAAGTGGTGACTGACCATATGGCGCTTAAATGGTTGAACAGCATCGAAAGTCCCTCAGGAAGGATAGCAAGGCGGGCCTTGGAGCTGCACAGTATGAATTTAAAATATTGTACAGGAAGGGGCAGCTTAACGTTGTCGCTGATGCACTGTCGAGACAGCCTCTGCCAGAAGCCTTTAGGATAGCCAAGGAGACTCCGGAGGACACACAGGGAGCATGCAGCTGGGTCAAAGATATGTGTGAGAAAATCAACACACAGCCACAGAAGTTTTTGGAATACCTCATGGAGGGAGGCGCATTATATAAGCATATCCAGCACAGAGCAGGCAGCGAAGACGTGCCAGCATGGAAGCTCTGTGTCCCACGGGGGCTGAGGGAAACCGTCCTGAAGGAAAATTACGACTCACCAGCCGCTGGACACGTGGGAAGTTGGAAAACGATTGCAAGGCTGGCGGCTCGATATTACTGGCCAGGAATGCGTAGGGACGCCCGAGCACACGTACGAAAATGCGAGACATGCCTTAAATACAAACCTAACTAGATGCAGGCAGCTGGAAAGATGCTGACGCAAATACCCGAGGAACCACAGGCAACAGTATGCGCAGACTTTGTCGGACCATTGCCCAGGTCGAAGCATGGAAACCAGATGCTGTTAGTGCTGATAGGTAGGTTTTCAAAGTGGACAGAATTGGTGCCACTGCGAACAGCAACGGCAGAAACATTTCAAAAGGCGTTCCGAGAAAGAATCATCGCTAGGTTCGGAGCCCCAAAGGTGGTAATAACGGACAATGGAGTACAGTTTGCCAGCCGAGCATTCAAGAAATTCCTCAGCGATATGGGCATTAAGCAACAATTCACTGCGCCATATACACCGCAGTAAAATCCGACAGAAAGAGCAAACCGAACCGTTAAAACCATGATAGTTCAGTTTGCAGGACAGAACCAGAGTCCCCATAGAATAACTCTCCGTTTTCCGGGATTATGACAACTGACTCTGTTGCCTCTTCGTCTCCGAAAATTCTTACCCCAATCGCGGCACCCAACTGACCACTAAATGGCGACACTTTCAGTTTTTGCCTCATAGATGGCACTGCCCATCGATTTACTTGCCACAAGCGTTACACTGTCGTACAGGACGCTGGTCAGCCGAGGCTCTCGAGTCTGCGTGAGGAAACACGGGGAGTACCCTGTTGATTCCGACGTACTTGAGTTTACCGCTAGCATAATCTCCGGCCACTTCTCGTCCCAATTCCTCTGGTTCTGTCCTGCAAACTGAACTATCATGGTTTTAACGGTTCGGTTGCTCTTTCTGTCGGATTTTCCTGCGGTGTATATGGCGCAGTGAATTGTTGCTTAATGCCCATATCGCTGAGGAATTTCTTGAATGCTCGGCTGGCAAACTGTACTCCATTGTCCGTTATTACCACCTTTGGGGCTCCGAACCTAGCGATGATTCTTTCTCGGAACGCCTTTTGAAATGTTTCTGCCGTTGCTGTTCGCAGTGGCACCAATTCTGTCCACTTTGAAAACCTACCTATCAGCACTAACAGCATCTGGTTTCCATGCTTCGACCTGGGCAATGGTCCGACAAAGTCTGCGCATACTGTTGCCTGTGGTTCCTCGGGTATTTGCGTCAGCATCTTTCCAGCTGCCAGCATCTAGTTAGGTTTGTATTTAAGGCATGTCTCGCATTTTCGTACGTGTGCTCGGGCGTCCCTACGCATTCCTGGCCAGTAATATCGAGCCGCCAGCCTTGCAATCGTTTTCCAACTTCCCACGTGTCCAGCGGCTGGTGAGTCGTAATTTTCCTTCAGGACGGTTTCCCTCAGCCCCCGTGGGACACAGAGCTTCCATGCTGGCACGTCTTCGCTGCCTGCTCTGTGCTGGATATGCTTATATAATGCGCCTCCCTCCATGAGGTATTCCAAAAACTTCTGTGGCTGTGTGTTGATTTTCTCACACATATCTTTGACCCAGCTGCATGCTCCCTGTGTGTCCTCCGGAGTCTCCTTGGCTATCCTAAAGGCTTCTGGCAGAGGCTGTCTCGACAGTGCATCAGCGACAACGTTAAGCTGCCCCTTCCTGTACAATATTTTAAATTCATACTGTGCAGCTCCAAGGCCCGCCTTGCTATCCTTCCTGAGGGACTTTCGATGCTGTTCAACCATTTAAGCGCCATATGGTCAGTCACCACTTTGAAGTGGTATACTTCCAAGTATGGTTTGAGCTTCCGGATCGCCCACACGATTACCAGGCATTCTTTTTCGCTGGTTGAATAGTTCTTTTCCGCGCCATTCAGGATCCGGCTTGAATACGAAATGACCTTCTCGCCGCTTTCTGTATCCTGCGTCAGAACTGCCCCTATACCATAATCGCTTGCGTCTGTCTGTAGAACGAATGGATTATCGAAATCCGGGCATGCCAGCACAGGATCGGCCACTAGCCTGCTGGTGATCCGTAAGTCCATGTCCATTTCCTGCCTTTCTGCAATAGATCATTTAATGGTTTCATTATTTGAGGAAAATCGGGCACGAATCGCCTGTACCAAGATGGTACGCCTAAGTATTGACGCAGTTCCCGGATGGTTTTAGGTGGTTCCAACTCGGCTATGGCTGCTACCTTTTCGGGATCGGTTCCGATTCCTTGATTTGTCACGCGGTGTCCCAGGTAAAGCAGTTCGCTTCCGAAGAAATTACATTTTTCGGGATTTTTTCCCTGAGGTTTGCCTGTTTAAAGCGTCGAAAACTTCTCTCAGGTTCCTTCTGTGTTCTTCCAGTGTGCGTCCGATCACAATGATGTCGTCTTGGTATGCAAACGCTTGTGGTGACATCTCCGGTCCAATAACCTGGTCCAGTGCTCTCTGAAAAGTCGCCGAGGCGGCAAATGGCAATACTTCCCACTGGAATAGCCCCTTTCCTGGCACTGTGAACGCCGTGAATGGCCTGCCATTTCCTCTAAGGGGATTTGCCAGTAGCCATCTTTCAAATCTAGGCTGCTTATGTACCTTGCCTCCCTCAACTGGTCCAAGATGTAATTTATACTTGGCATCGGATAAGCATCTTTGATAGATTTGGCATTGATCTGTCTAAAGTCGACACAAAGCCTCCACTGACCTGTCTTCATTTTCACCATGACAATCGTTGAGCTGTACGGACTTCTCGAGTGTTCTATGAATCCCTTCGCCAACTTGTCGACTTTCCCCTTGAACCTTTGGATTTTTCGGGTAGTATCTCTGTTTGATTGGTTTGTCGTCCTTCATGGTGATTCGGTGCACGGCTATGTTGGATGTTCCACTCATTGTCCGAAATTCTGCGAGCTCCTGCTCTAGGAATTTATCAACATCGCATTCCTCAGAGGTGATCCAATCTTTACCGCTGCGGATAACTGCTGCTCTTCTTCGATTAATTCGCCAGTTAGTTGGGAGACAAAACCTTGCGACCCCTGCTCTCTGCGGCTAAGATCGTGGGCCATTTCCCGATCTCCGGCAGAACTCTACACTTCTAAAACCAACCTTGCCGCAATTCCAGCAGAACAGTAGCCGCTGGTTTTGGCATCCTCTGGCCCAAAGCCCGTGACCGCCACACCGCCTACATGCTTCGTGTGGGTTCACGATGTGTGTTAGTGACCTGTGGGCTCTTGGTGCTGCGCTGGGTGGTCTCTGATTGGAAGTAGATGGCCTCCATAAAGTACTCTAGTGGTTGTAGTTTGGAGTCCATTGGCTCGGTCCGTCAATGGGCGCTTGGTGTCCGCCTTCTTCATCGCACCTTCAACACGTTACACGTTACCGTTCCCAGACTAGGGTGAACAGGCACTGTGCTCTCAAGGCGTACGCCTTTCGCAGCCGCAGCCTCCTGTCCCTTGCTCTGTCCTGGCCGGTCGCACCGGACGTCGGCTCAGTTTCTACCTGACGGTTCAGGCGTACGCCGGAAGCCGCCAACGCAGTCCCTGGGTCAAACGCCAGGTTCTAGACGAACGCTTCCACCCTACCCTCTCTGCCGCAGGCTTAAGAATTTGAAGTATACGCTGCTCGCACGATGCTCGTTGTTCGTCGTCCTGGGGTCCTCGTTGTCCTTGTTCTGCCTCCAGGTATCTCGACCGGCTCCGGACTCTAGCGGTGGACCGCTGTGCTCTCAACGCATACGCCTTTCGAGACACCAGCTGAACGAACGCGCGTCCTTCCGGGCTATTCGCAGCAGGACCTTGTACAGTTCCTGCAGGACGATCAGGCATACGCCGGAGTTCGCCAATGCAGTCCTTGTAGGCAGGTAGCTAGTTCTGGACACTGTGCTTCTGAGCCCACGGTTCTTCGTCGAAAGACTCTATTTGTTCACTTTGTCGGACACGCCGGGTGGGATGCCCAGCTCAAATCGCGACAGATGTTGTAACAAAACGCCTGGACTTAGCCGTTTGATGCCGTAAGGACCTCAGCTACCTGTGTCTCAATTCGGAGACTTTAGCTCTAAGTCCCGAACGTCTCGACGTAGCGATCTTGTTTCCTCGATGACTCCGCACGGCTTTACTTGCTCCTTCACGATGTTTCACTGGTTACTTATTCACTTGATGACTGTTACTTGTTGACTTTGTAGAATCGACTGATCCAGCTTCCTGTGCTCGGCCGGTTTATATAGGCCTCCATTTACCGCTAGTTATCGGCGTCTCCTTGCTTCCTGGTCCAAAGTCCACGGTTTTACCGTTCGACCTTTCGCCCTCTGCGCCCGGCACCAATATCAGGGCCCAAAGTCCGGTGCCGTCCCGTTACTTCCTTCTGCCCACGGCCCTTCGCCGCTCTCTTGTATTGCTATCCCTCTCGGACTCTCCTTGGCTTTGTCTGGTGCCCAGTTCACCACTCTCTCTCTCCGCACTACCGTACTACGGGCGAATTCGCCGCGTAACTGGTAGCTGGTAGGCCACTGCTTGCATGCGCTTACTCTGCTTGCTTCTTAACTTGTGGGGAGTTATTCAACTCCTCACATTCTCCCCTTACTTCGGGAATGAAAAAGAGGCTCGTTGTTCTCTCTGCCTTGGTACACTCCACATTTTGGCATCCTTCCCTCGACGTGTCTTCTCCTCGTACTTGTCCTCGTTCGCCCGTAGTCTTCCAGTCGACTCGCTCTTCCAGATGGTTCCCACGACGATCACAGCTCCTTCTTGAGTTCCACAGCGCCGATCCTCCTCCCAGATTTTGAATTTCCCGCCCAGACGTTTCCCCCGTAGACTTTAAATTCCCGCCCAGACGTTTCCCCCGTAGACTTTTGAATTCCCGCCCAGACGTTTCCCCCGATGATTTTTGAATTCCCGATATGTCTTCTCCGTCCGATGGCCACTCTACATCGTGCCGATCGGTCTCCAGTCGTTATCGGTGTTATCGATAGTCTCTCGTGTGACTCTCTGTTGAATGGTCACTCTCCGCCAAATCGATCGGTCTCCAGTGGTGTTGCCACTTAATGTATCGATGTTCCACGGTGTGACTCCCTGTGTCGATATTTCCAGTATTTGTGCCCACCGATCGACACTATCGTGCAGCGCCAATCGGTCATAAATCGAAGCGCCCCCATCCCTTTGGGCAGATGAGGACATTTTCTCCGGGTAAGTTTTCTAATTTCTCCTTTTCCTCATTTCTCTCTGTTCTTTTCTCTTTTTTTTTAGCGTTCTGGACCTGACGAAGAGGGTGATGCGCCTTCTCCTGCACCCCCTCCCCCTCCCGGTTGGCCCTCGCGACTTCTCGTAAATCTGACCTTTTTTTCTTCTTTTCAGCATTCCCTTTGCCTGAAGACGAAAAAACTGCCCAACATTTGGACGACACGTGCTTCGCCTCACCCCCCCTTTTCGGTTGGACCCCTCATCCCTGTTGCATATTTTTACTGTGTAAGTACACCGCATATTTTGCTTTAACTCCTACTGACTTCACCCTTTTTTTTCAGATTCATCACACATTTTTTTCTTATATGGACAATATACATCCACCTTTTTTTTTTTGTGTGTTTTCATTTTTACTTTTGTTTCGGTGGCTGCGTGTGTGTTTTTTTTTTTTTTTTTCCTCTCTCTGTACCAGTGCCAATGTGAGTTTTATGTTTCCTTTTTTTTTTCTTTTATTTATTACTGGTAAATACCCTGATTCCCACTGGTCCGACCCGCACCCGGAACATGCGGCCGCCCTGCTGCACCAGGACGCACCTCTTTCCTCCCCGCCTTCGTGCTGCTACGACCGCTGGGGCTTCGGTGATTCCCTCCGGCCAGTCCACCTCGACGACTTCCCTCCAGCGCCTCGAGTCCGGCGCTGAGGCCTGCCGTATGAACGCGGGCCTCGTCTCCACCACCGGCGAGGAACACTGCCGCTTCAGGTTCGGCCTAGGGGGTGCCACCGGGTCCGGCCACACCCACGGCCCTTTCTCCACCACGTCCTCGGCGGGAAGGCCTACCTGCTCAACCCTTTCCTGCTGAGCGGCGACTACCTCTGGCGAGGCCAGCGAAGATGGGTTTGGGGTCGGCGTCGGCATCACGACTCCGGCGGGGCCCCGTGGGACTGCGGTCCTCCACAACCGTGGATCGCGACAGTTTCCCCGGGGTTCCTCCCACACTTGGGCTCCTTCCTCCTCCGTCGCTACAGTGGCCCCGTCCGGCCACGTCCAGGTGACGGTGTGCTGCCTCCACACGCGTCCTTCCGCCTCGAAGGAGCCGATAGCATGGCTGACGTGGGCCACCGGGATGTCCATCCGGGCGTAACCCGGAGATCCCTCCTGCTGCCGCCGCTCCTCCTGCTGCCGCCGCTCCTCCTGCTCCTCCTCCGATGCTGCCTCTTCCCACTCGGGGCAATACCTCGGGGTAGGTGGGCGTGCCGGTGTCCATGGGGGTGGGGACGGGGGTTGGTTCTCCTCCTCCGCTGGGTCCGCTGCCCGTTCCCTTGGCTCCGCGACGTACCTCGGGGTCATGGGAACCTCGGGCGTCCCCTCCGCCTGGGGTGGCACTTCCTTGAGGAGGATTGGGTCGCCCCATATCCGGCGCTCCTCCTCCTCGGCAGTTCTCAGCGCCGCTTCCCACTCTGCCCGAGCGTCCTGCTCCTTATGCTGGATGGCCTCCTTGAGCGCAGCCTCTTGCTGCCTTCGCTCATGCTGGCGGCGGTACTCCGCTATTATGGCCTCTGTTCTGCGGGCCTCGGCTGCATGGTCATCGTCGGCAGAGTCCTGGTGGACCCTGCCCTCCGAGCCATGGGGAATACTCCCCTCGGGCCCCGCGGTGGGCTCCGGTGGGCTCCGGCGATGACGCCTCCGACCGTCGTCGGTTCCTTGGGATCCGTCGCGGGGTTCGGGGGGGCCGGACGACAGGCCTGTCTTCCGACCGTCCTTGCCCCGGTCCGGATCCTGCCAAGTCCTCGGCAGCCCTCCTCCTGCGGGCCTCAGCTCTTGTAACGCGTGCGCTCATCTTGACTCTCCTTTTCGAATTGGCTCCTCTTGCTGGCGGCTCTCCTGACGATGACTCGGTTCTTGGTCATTCCTTATGACCCTCCCGTTATTTCCCTCGGGCATCCCTTCTTCGGGTGTTCTCTTGCTCTTGCTTGCGATCCCGTTGCTTCTCTCATGTCGCCCTTCCCCGTGTGAGTTCGTCGCCGCTTGGGTTTTACGGTTCAGCTTTGCTGTGCCGTCTCTCCCTCTACTTCGGTCGACGCTGCCTTTAGTCTTGTTTCTGCCGTATAGAGTCTAACGACGCTATGGTACGAGCTCCTGTTCACACATACTAATCGTGCCGTTTCCTTCCCTTGATCACTAGTAGTTTCAGTTTGTGTGCCGTATAGACTCTAACGACGCTACGGTAACCAACATGTGCATCACCTTATTCCATGCGGCGTCCTACTGATGACTCTGGCTTTATGCCCGACGCAGAATCAGTTTGCCACGTGGTCTGGGTCACTGTACCTCCTTGTTTCCTGCGTTCTATATAGACTCTGGCCCATGCCCGACGCTATAGTCCGCACGTTTTGTCGTTGCATGCTCGTGTTGTCCTAGCTTGTCTGTACCGAGTTCCTGTGTTTGTGGTTTAAGCTCACTGACGTGGACTGTTCGTTCTTTTTGTGTATCCTTGTGGCGGATTTTACAAATGACTGGTAAGTCGAAGTCTATTACCGTGTACGGTCCGTCATATCTCGGCGCTAGCTTTGCCGCGAAACCCTCGGCTGCCTTTGACAGATGGTGCTCCTTCGCCCAGACTGTGTCCCCTATCGTTGGATTCCATTGCCTCCTTCTTAGATTGTAATGCCTGTCTTGGTCCTGAGCAGCCTTTTCCATGTTCCGGCGCACAATTTCGAAGATCTCCTTCATCTTATTGGCCTTATCTTCAGGCGTTTCCGTCTGCTTTCCTGTGCCGATGGTTTCCCTGTCGTACAGGGCGCTGGGCAGTCGAGGCTCTCGAGCCTGCGTGAGGAAACACGGGAATTACCCTGTTGACTCCGACGTACTTGAAATTACCGCTAGCATAATCTCCGGCCACTTCTCGTCCCAATTCCTCTGGTTCTGTCCCGCAAACTGCGCTATCATGGTTTTAACTGACCGGTTTGCTCTTTCCGTCGGATTCTCCTGCGGTGTATATGGTGCCGTGAATTGTTGCTTAACGCCCATTTCGCTGAGGAATTTTTTGAATGCGCGGCTGGCAAACTGAACTCCATTGTCCGTTATTACCACCTTCGGGACCCCGAACCTAGCGATGACTCTTTCTCGGAACGCCCTTTGAAGTGATTCTGCCGTTGCTGCTCGCAGTGGCACCAATTCTGTCCTTTTTGAGAACCTATCTATCAGCACTAGCAGCATCTGGTTGCCATGCTGCGACCTGGGCAATGGTCCGACAAAGTCTGCACATACCGTTGCCCATGGTTCTTCGGGTATTTGCGTCAGCATTTTCCCGGCTGCCTGCATCTGGTTGGGCTTGTACCTGAGGCATGTCTCGCATTTCCGTACGTGTGCTCGGGCGTCCCTATGCATTCCTGGCCAGTAATATCGAGCCGCCATCCTTGCGATCGTTTTCCGACTTCCCACGTGTCCAGCAGCTGGTGAGTCGTGATTCTCCTTCAGGACTGTTTCCCTCAGCTTCCATGCTGCCATCGTCTTCGCTGCCTGCTCTGTGCGGGATATGCCTGTACAATGCGCCTCCCTCCATGATGTAGTCCGGAAACTTCTGTGGCTGTATGGTTATCTTCTCACACATATCCTTGATCCAGCTGCATGTTCCCTGCGTGTCCTCCGGAGTTTCTTTAGCTAGCCTAAAGGCTTCTGGTAGAGGCTGTCTTGACAGTGCATTAGCGACCACGTTAAGCTGCCCCTTCCTGTATGATATTTGAAAATCATACTGCTGCAGCTCCAGGGCCCACCTGGCTATTCTTCCTGAGGGACTTTCGATGCTGTTCAACCATTTAAGCGCCATATGATCCGTCACCACCTTGAAGTGGTATCCTTCCAAGTATGGTTTGAGCTTCCGGATTGCCCACACGATTGCCAGGCATTCCTTTTCGCTGGTTGAGTAGTTCTTTTCCGCGCCATTCAGGGTCCGACTTGAATATGAAATGACCTTTTCGCCGCTTTCAGTTTCCTGCGTCAGGACTGCCCCTATACCATAATCGCTTGCGTCCGTCTGCAGTACGAATGGTTTATCGAAATCCGGGCATGCCAGCACAGGATCGGCCACTAGCCTTGCCTTCACCTCCTCGAATGCCTGCTGGTGCTCTGGAGTCCATGTCCATTTCGTGCCTTTCCGCAATAGATCGTTTATTATTATTATTAATATCGGGGTGTCCAGTGTACCGCGACCTATAAGATCTATTTTACCCCCATTCAGAGCCTACAGCTCAGATATCAACCCGCTTCCTCGAATAAAGTCGAGGAGTTTTAGTGGTTGATTCTTCCTAGGAGCTCAGGTGTAAGAGTTCTGGTTCCTAAGATTTTACATCTTATACTTGCTAACGCCGGACAGTCTGCAATGATGTGGTTAGAGGTTTCGTCCTCTATGTCGCAGAATCTGCAAGTTCTACTGCTGGTTATTCCCATCTTACCTAGGTGACTTTAGATCGTTTAGTGGTTTTACTATTCGCGCAAAGTCGGGCACGAATCGCCTGTACCACGATGCTACGCTCAAGTATTGGCGCAACTCCCGGATGGTTGTGGGTGGTTCCAGCTCGGCTATGGCTGCTACTTTTTCGGGATCGGTGCCGATTCCTTGGTCCGTAACGCGGTGTCCCAGGTAAAGCAGTTCGCTTTTGAAGAAATGACATTTTTTTCCTCAGGTTAGCCTGTTTAAGGCGTCGGAACACTTCCCTCAGGTTCCTTCTGTGTTCTTCCAGTGTCCGTCCGATCACGATGATGTCGTCTTGGTATGCAAACGCGTGTGGTGACATATCTGGTCCAATAACCTGGTCCAGTGCTCTCTGGAAAGTCGCCGAGGCGGAGTGTAAACCAAATGGCATTACTTTCCACTGGAAAAGCCCCTTTCCTGGCACTGTGAACGCCGTGAATTGCCTGCTATTTTCTTCCAGAGGAATTTGCCAGTATCCGTCTTTCAAATTCAGACTGCTTATGTATCTCGCCTCCCTCAACTGGTCCAATATGTAATTTATCCTTGGCATCGGATAAGCATCTTTGATGGATTTGGCATTGATCTGTCTAAAGTCGACACAAAGCCTCCACTGACCTGTCTTTTTCTTCACCATGACTATCGGGGAGCTGTACGGGCTTCTAGAGTGTTCTATGCACCCCTTCTCCAGCAACTCGTCGACTTTCGCATTGATTTCCCCTTGAACCTTTGGATTTTTCGGGTAGTATCTCTGTTTGATTGGTTTGTCGTCCTTCATGGTGACTCGGTGTTCGGCTATGTTGGATGTTCCACTCATTGTTCGAAACTCCGCGAGCTCCTGCTCTAGGAATTTTTCAACGTCGCATTCCTCAGAGTTGGTTTGCACCACTGCCACGGACAATTTTTCCTCTAACCACCCGTTGTGCCTTCTTCTTTCTGGGATCACCACTGTATGTCCGGCACACCTTATTTCGGCGCCGACTCCTGTGAGGAAATTCCATCCCAGCACCAGCGAGTCTACCACTCCTGGTAAGATCAACAGGCTCATGGGCAATCGCTTATTGCCGAATTCGATTTCCACCTCGAGCTGCGTGTTTATCCCGCTGCACCTGCCATCTGCCAACCTAACTTGCCTTCTCGTCCTTGTAATCTTTCCATAAGCAGCCAGTGTATCCGCCAGCTCCTCGCTTATAAAG
Organism: Drosophila gunungcola; assembly: GCF_025200985.1. Taxonomy (NCBI): domain Eukaryota; kingdom Metazoa; phylum Arthropoda; class Insecta; order Diptera; family Drosophilidae; genus Drosophila; species Drosophila gunungcola. The sequence continues at coordinate 2,196,643 of NW_026453162.1, forward strand.
CTCGCTGTTGCTCCGGTGTCGATTGTGGTTTTGTGTGAGGTTCTGCCAATCTGTACCGCTGCGGATAACTGCTGCTCTTCTTCGATTAAATCGCCAGTTAGTTTGGAGAGACAACACCTTGCGACCTCTGCTCGCCTCTCTGTGGCTGGGATCGCGGGCCATTTCCCGATCTCTGGCAGCACTCTACACTCCTCACCCCCACCTTGCCGCAAGTCCAGCAGAAAAGCAGCCTCAGGTTTTGGCATCCTCTTGCCCAATGTCCGTGACCGCCACACCGTCTACAAGCTTCGTGTGGGTTCACGATGTGTGTCTGTGACCTGTGGGCTCTTGGAGCTGCGCTGGGTGGTCTCTGATTGGTATTGGGTGGCCTCCATAACGTGCTCTGGTGGTTGTAGGTGTTTGGAGTCCATTGTCTTGGACCGTCAATAGGTGCTTGGTGTCCGCCTTCTTCTTCGCACCTTCTACACGTGACTTGTGGTGCTGTTGTTTTGCTTCGCGAGAATTTGTTTTCTTGAATAAATGCTTCTCGCTCTTTCTCGAGTTCTTCATACTCGTCAGCCAGCACCATTAGAGACTCTAGATCGTCTATCTTATATGTCCTCAGGGAAATCCTCAGGTCAGGCGTGCAGTTTTCCTTTATCTGCTCGAGTGTTTCCTTTGGGGAGTAGCCAAGTGGTCTCATCATGGTCTGCATGTCAACCATATAGTCCTTGAACGACTCTCTAAAGCCCTGTTTCCTTTGTTTGACCTGATCTGCGAGCTTTGTGAAGAAACCCCTTGGCAGGAAATACGTTTGAAAACTGTCGCTGAACTCTCCCCATGTCCTCCAGTGTTTATTGTTTGATATGAACCATTTTAGGGCCTTGCCTTGCAGCAATTCAGGCATGGCTCGGGGAATGAGGTTCAGGTTCAAACCGTATGTGTTTGCTGACCATTCCACTTGTTCCAGAAACTCCAGTGGTTTCTCCGTGCCGTCAAACTTGAACGACCATTCCCTGACTTGCTTCGCGACTTTTGCATAGTCTGGTGCGCTGGGCCTTTGCTGTTCTGTTCTTCTTTCTTGGCTTGGGCCCCTGGATCTTCCTGCCTCCTTCATGCTCTTAACGCCCAGGCTGGCTATGAGCTGTTCGGCGTCTGGGACTTGTAACTTGCCGCTCGAGCCTGGTTTGTCGTACAATTCCTCCAGCTCAGCCCAAATTTCCGCCATTCCTGGGTCGTTTTGTGTCTTCGTAACATACTCTGAAAGGGTCTTTCGCTTGTCGTCCGACTTGCCCTCCAGGATAATGCCAAGCTTGGCTGCCACCTTTGGGAAATCCTCTTTCTTGAGGAGATAGATCCAATTTTTCCCCATTTCTGTTTATTGCTGTATTTTCACTGTCAGGACAACCACGTTGGGCGCCAGATGTAACGAACTGATTTTCTTTATTATCTGCTCGCTACGAATGTCGTGCGGCTAGCTCAGAAGATGTAAGTGTTCGTCCCACCAAATTTATACAAACCGCCCTATTGATCAGTGAAAACGCACAGAAAGATTGGTAATATACAATGGTCTTTTATTCGTCGACTTGACCCTCCGCCGGGGTTTTGTACTGACAATGTGGAAATATGCTCCGCCGTCTGCTCCTTCCCACGTTGAACGTCTCGCTGGGTTGTGATTGCCTTTGGCTCGGTGGTATTACAGGGTTTAGGGATGCGTCACCGTTCCCAGACTAGGGTGAACAGGCCCAAGCCAAGAAAGAAGAACAGAACAGCAAAGGCCCAGCGCACCAGACTATGCAAAAGTCGCGAAGCAAGTCAGGGAATGGTCGTTCAAGTTTGACGGCACGGAGAAACCACTGGAGTTTCTGGAACAAGTGGAATGGTCAGCAAACACATACGGTTTGAACCTGAACCTCATTCCCCGAGCCATGCCTGAATTGCTGCAAGGCAAGGCCCTAAAATGGTTCATATCAAACAATAAACACTGGAGGACATGGGGAGAGTTCAGCGACAGTTTTCAAACGTATTTCCTGCCAAGGGGTTTCTTCACAAAGCTCGCAGATCAGGTCAAACAAAGGAAACAGGGCTTTAGAGAGTCGTTCAAGGACTATATGGTTGACATGCAGACCATGATGAGACCACTTGGCTACTCCCCAAAGGAAACACTCGAGCAGATAAAGGAAAACTGCACGCCTGACCTGAGGATTTCCCTGAGGACATATAAGATAGACGATCTAGAGTCTCTAATGGTGCTGGCTGACGAGTATGAAGAACTCGAGAAAGAGCGAGAAGCATTTATTCAAGAAAACAAATTCTCGCGAAGCAAAACAACAGCACCACAAGTCACGTGTAGAAGGTGCGAAGAAGAAGGCGGACACCAAGCACCTATTGACGGTCCAAGACAATGGACTCCAAACACCTACAACCACCAGAGCACGTTATGGAGGCCACCCAATACCAATCAGAGACCACCCAGCGCAGCTCCAAGAGCCCACAGGTCACAGACACACATCGTGAACCCACACGAAGCTTGTAGACGGTGTGGCGGTCACGGACATTGGGCAAGAGGATGCCAAAACCTGAGGCTGCTTTTCTGCTGGACTTGCGGCAAGGTGGGGGTGAGGAGTGTAGAGTGCTGCCAGAGATCGGGAAATGGCCCGCGATCCCAGCCACAGAGAGGCGAGCAGAGGTCGCAAGGTGTTGTCTCTCCAAACTAACTGGCGATTTAATCGAAGAAGAGCAGCAGTTATCCGCAGCGGTACAGATTGGCAGAACCTCACACAAAACCACAATCGACACCGGAGCAACAGCGAGCTTTATAAGCGAGGAGCTGGCGGATACACTGGCTGCTTATGGAAAGATTACAAGGACGAGAAGGCAAGTTAGGTTGGCAGATGGCAGGTGCAGCGGGATAAACACGCAGCTCGAGGTGGAAATCGAATTCGGCAATAAGCGATTGCCCATGAGCCTGTTGATCTTACCAGGAGTGGTAGACTCGCTGGTGCTGGGATGGAATTTCCTCACAGGAGTCGGCGCCGAAATAAGGTGTGCCGGACATACAGTGGTGATCCCAGAAAGAAGAAGGCACAACGGGTGGTTAGAGGAAAAATTGTCCGTGGCAGTGGTGCAAACCAACTCTGAGGAATGCGACGTTGAAAAATTCCTAGAGCAGGAGCTCGCGGAGTTTCGAACAATGAGTGGAACATCCAACATAGCCGAACACCGAGTCACCATGAAGGACGACAAACCAATCAAACAGAGATACTACCCGAAAAATCCAAAGGTTCAAGGGGAAATCAATGCGAAAGTCGACGAGTTTCTGGAGAAGGGGTGCATAGAACACTCTAGAAGCCCGTACAGCTCCCCGATAGCCATGGTGAAGAAAAAGACAGGTCAGTGGAGGCTTTGTGTCGACTTTAGACAGATCAATGCCAAATCCATCAAAGATGCTTATCCGATGCCAAGGATAAATTACATATTGGACCAGTTGAGGGAGGCGAGATACATAAGCAGTCTGAATTTGAAAGACGGATACTGGCAAATTCCTCTGGAAGAAAATAGCAGGCAATTCACGGCGTTCACAGTGCCAGGAAAGGGGCTTTTCCAGTGGAAAGTAATGCCATTTGGTTTACACTCCGCCTCGGCGACTTTCCAGAGAGCACTGGACCAGGTTATTGGACCAGATATGTCACCACACGCGTTTGCATACCAAGACGACATCATCGTGATCGGACGGACACTGGAAGAACACAGAAGGAACCTGAGGGAAGTGTTCCGACGCCTTAAACAGGCTAACCTGAGGAAAAAAATGTAATTTCTTCAAAAGCGAACTGCTTTACCTGGGACACCGCGTTACGGACCAAGGAATCGGCACCGATCCCGAAAAAGTAGCAGCCATAGCCGAGCTGGAACCACCCACAACCATCCGGGAGTTGCGCCAATACTTGAGCGTAGCATCGTGGTACAGGCGATTCGTGCCCGACTTTGTCGCGAATAGTAAAACCACTAAACGATCTAAAGTCACCTAGGTAAGATGGGAATAACCAGCAGTAGAACTTGCAGATTCTGCGACATAGAGGACGAAACCTCTAACCACATCATTGCAGACTGTCCGGCGTTAGCAAGTATAAGATGTAAAATCTTAGGAACCAGAACTCTTACACCTGAGCTCCTAGGAAGAATCAACCACTAAAACTCCTCGACTTTATTCGAGGAAGCGGGTTGATATCTGAGCTGTAGGCTCTGAATGGGGGTAAAATAGATCTTATAGGTCGCGGTACACTGGACACCCCGATATTAATAATAATAATAAACGATCTATTGCGGAAAGGCACGAAATGGACATGGACTCCAGAGCACCAGCAGGCATTCGAGGAGGTGAAGGCAAGGCTAGTGGCCGATCCTGTGCTGGCATGCCCGGATTTCGATAAACCATTCGTACTGCAGACGGACGCAAGCGATTATGGTATAGGGGCAGTCCTGACGCAGGAAACTGAAAGCGGCGAAAAGGTCATTTCATATTCAAGTCGGACCCTGAATGGCGCGGAAAAGAACTACTCAACCAGCGAAAAGGAATGCCTGGCAATCGTGTGGGCAATCCGGAAGCTCAAACCATACTTGGAAGGATACCACTTCAAGGTGGTGACGGATCATATGGCGCTTAAATGGTTGAACAGCATCGAAAGTCCCTCAGGAAGAATAGCCAGGTGGGCCCTGGAGCTGCAGCAGTATGATTTTCAAATATCATACAGGAAGGGGCAGCTTAACGTGGTCGCTAATGCACTGTCAAGACAGCCTCTACCAGAAGCCTTTAGGCTAGCTAAAGAAACTCCGGAGGACACGCAGGGAACATGCAGCTGGATCAAGGATATGTGTGAGAAGATAACCATACAGCCACAGAAGTTTCCGGACTACATCATGGAGGGAGGCGCATTGTACAGGCATATCCCGCACAGAGCAGGCAGCGAAGACGTGGCAGCATGGAAGCTGAGGGAAACAGACCTGAAGGAGAATCACGACTCACCAGCTGCTGGACACGTGGGAAGTCGGAAAACGATCGCAAGGATGGCGGCTCGATATTACTGGCCAGGAATGCATAGGGACGCCCGAGCACACGTACGGAAATGCGAGACATGCCTCAGGTACAAGCCCAACCAGATGCAGGCAGCCGGGAAAATGCTGACGCAAATACCCGAAGAACCATGGGCAACGGTATGTGCAGACTTTGTCGGACCATTGCCCAGGTCGCAGCATGGCAACCAGATGCTGCTAGTGCTGATAGATAGGTTCTCAAAAAGGACAGAATTGGTGCCACTGCGAGCAGCAACGGCAGAATCACTTCAAAGGGCGTTCCGAGAAAGAGTCATCGCTAGGTTCGGGGTCCCGAAGGTGGTAATAACGGACAATGGAGTTCAGTTTGCCAGCCGCGCATTCAAAAAATTCCTCAGCGAAATGGGCGTTAAGCAACAATTCACGGCACCATATACACCGCAGGAGAATCCGACGGAAAGAGCAAACCGGTCAGTTAAAACCATGATAGCGCAGTTTGCGGGACAGAACCAGAGGAATTGGGACGAGAAGTGGCCGGAGATTATGCTAGCGGTAATTTCAAGTACGTCGGAGTCAACAGGGTAATTCCCGTGTTTCCTCACGCAGGCTCGAGAGCCTCGACTGCCCAGCGCCCTGTACGACAGGGAAACCATCGGCACAGGAAAGCAGACGGAAACGCCTGAAGATAAGGCCAATAAGATGAAGGAGATCTTCGAAATTGTGCGCCGGAACATGGAAAAGGCTGCTCAGGACCAAGACAGGCATTACAATCTAAGAAGGAGGCAATGGAATCCAACGATAGGGGACACAGTCTGGGCGAAGGAGCACCATCTGTCAAAGGCAGCCGAGGGTTTCGCGGCAAAGCTAGCGCCGAGATATGACGGACCGTACACGGTAATAGACTTCGACTTACCAGTCATTTGTAAAATCCGCCACAAGGATACACAAAAAGAACGAACAGTCCACGTCAGTGAGCTTAAACCACAAACACAGGAACTCGGTACAGACAAGCTAGGACAACACGAGCATGCAACGACAAAACGTGCGGACTATAGCGTCGGGCATGGGCCAGAGTCTATATAGAACGCAGGAAACAAGGAGGTACAGTGACCCAGACCACGTGGCAAACTGATTCTGCGTCGGGCATAAAGCCAGAGTCATCAGTACCAGTCAGCTCGTACCATAGCGTCGTTAGACTCTATACGGCAGAAACAAGACTAAAGGCAGCGTCGACCGAAGTAGAGGGAGAGACGGCACAGCAAAGCTGAACCGTAAAACCCAAGCGGCGACGAACTCACACGGGGAAGGGCGACATGAGAGAAGCAACGGGATCGCAAGCAAGAGCAAGAGAACACCCGAAGAAGGGATGCCCGAGGGAAATAACGGGAGGGTCATAAGGAATGACCAAGAACCGAGTCATCGTCAGGAGAGCCGCCAGCAAGAGGAGCCAATTCGAAAAGGAGAGTCAAGATGAGCGCACGCGTTACAAGAGCTGAGGCCCGCAGGAGGATGGCTGCCGAGGACTTGGCAGGATCCGGACCGGGGCAAGGACGGTCGGAGGACAGGCCTGTCGTCCGGCCCCCCCGAACCCCGCGACGGATCCCAAGGAACCGACGACGGTCGGAGGCGTCATCGCCGGAGCCCACCGTCAGTTCCGATAGTGACGTGGTGATGGTGGACGATCCGACGATGGAGGCCAGGAGGTGGCGGCTGCGGAATGCCGCGGGGCCCGAGGGGAGTATTCCCCATGGCTCGGAGGGCAGGGTCCACCAGGACTCTGCCGACGATGACCATGCAGCCGAGGCCCGCAGAACAGAGGCCATAATAGCGGAGTACCGCCGCCAGCATGAGCGAAGGCAGCAAGAGGCTGCGCTCAAGGAGGCCATCCAGCATAAGGAGCAGGACGCTCGGGCAGAGTGGGAAGCGGCGCTGAGAACTGCCGAGGAGGAGGAGCGCCGGATATGGGGCGACCCAATCCTCCTCAAGGAAGTGCCACCCCAGGCGGAGGGGACGCCCGAGGTTCCCATGACCCCGAGGTACGTCGCGGAGCCAAGGGAACGGGCAGCGGACCCAGCGGAGGAGGAGAACCAACCCCCGTCCCCACCCCCATGGACACCGGCACGCCCACCTACCCCGAGGTATTGCCCCGAGTGGGAAGAGGCAGCATCGGAGGAGGAGCAGGAGGAGCGGCGGCAGCAGGAGGAGCGGCGGCAGCAGGAGGGATCTCCGGGTTACGCCCGGATGGACATCCCGGTGGCCCACGTCAGCCATGCTATCGGCTCCTTCGAGGCGGAAGGACGCGTGTGGAGGCAGCACACCGTCACCTGGACGTGGCCGGACGGGGCCACTGTAGCGACGGAGGAGGAAGGAGCCCAAGTGTGGGAGGAACCCCGGGGAAACTGTCGCGATCCACGGTTGTGGAGGACCGCAGTCCCACGGGGCCCCGCCGGAGTCGTGATGCCGACGCCGACCCCAAACCCATCTCCGCTGGCCTCGCCAGAGGTAGTCGCCGCTCAGCAGGAAAGGGTTGAGCAGGTAGGCCTTCCCGCCGAGGACGTGGTGGAGAAAGGGCCGTGGGTGTGGCCGGACCCGGTGGCACCCCCGAGGCCGAACCTGAAGCGGCAGTGTTCCGCGCCGGTGGTGGAGACGAGGCCCGCGTTCATACGGCAGGCCTCAGCGCCGGACTCGAGGCGCTGGAGGGAAGTCGTCGAGGTGGACTGGCCGGAGGGAATCACCGAAGCCCCAGCGGTCGTAGCAGCACGAAGGCGGGGAGGAAAGAGGTGCGTCCTGGTGCAGCAGGGCGGCCGCATGTTCCGGGTGCGGGTCGGACCAGTGGGAATCAGGGTATTTACCAGTAATAAATAAAAGAAAAAAAAAAAGGAAACATAAAACTCACATTGGCACTGGTACAGAGAGAGGAAAAAAAAAAAAAAAAAACACACACGCAGCCACCGAAACAAAAGTAAAAATGAAAACACACAAAAAAAAAAGGTGGATGTATATTGTCCATATAAGAAAAAAATGTGTGATGAATCTGAAAAAAAAGGGTGAAGTCAGTAGGAGTTAAAGCAAAATATGCGGTGTACTTACACAGTAAAAATATGCAACAGGGATGAGGGGTCCAACCGAAAAGGGGGGGTGAGGCGAAGCACGTGTCGTCCAAATGTTGGGCAGTTTTTTCGTCTTCAGGCAAAGGGAATGCTGAAAAGAAGAAAAAAAGGTCAGATTTACGAGAAGTCGCGAGGGCCAACCGGGAGGGGGAGGGGGTGCAGGAGAAGGCGCATCACCCTCTTCGTCAGGTCCAGAACGCTAAAAAAAAAGAGAAAAGAACAGAGAGAAATGAGAAAAGGAGAAATTAGAAAACTTACCCGGAGAAAATGTCCTCATCTGCCCAAAGGGATGGGGGCGCTTCGATTTATGACCGATTGGCGCTGCACGATAGTGTCGATCGGTGGGCACAAATACTGGAAATATCGACACAGGGAGTCACACCGTGGAACATCGATACATTAAGTGGCAACACCACTGGAGACCGATCGATTTGGCGGAGAGTGACCATTCAACAGAGAGTCACACGAGAGACTATCGATAACACCGATAACGACTGGAGACCGATCGGCACGATGTAGAGTGGCCATCGGACGGAGAAGACATATCGGGAATTCAAAAATCATCGGGGGAAACGTCTGGGCGGGAATTCAAAAGTCTACGGGGGAAACGTCTGGGCGGGAATTTAAAGTCTACGGGGGAAACGTCTGGGCGGGAAATTCAAAATCTGGGAGGAGGATCGGCGCTGTGGAACTCAAGAAGGAGCTGTGATCGTCGTGGGAACCATCTGGAAGAGCGAGTCGACTGGAAGACTACGGGTGAACGAGGACAAGTACGAGGAGAAGACACGTCGAGGGAAGGATGCCAAAATGTGGAGTGTACCAAGGCAGAGAGAACAACGAGCCTCTTTTTCATTCCCGAAGTAAGGGGAGAATGTGAGGAGTTGAATAACTCCCCACAAGTTAAGAAGCAAGCAGAGTAAGCGCATGCAAGCAGTGGCCTACCAGCTACCAGTTACGCGGCGAATTCGCCCGTAGTACGGTAGTGCGGAGAGAGAGAGTGGTGAACTGGGCACCAGACAAAGCCAAGGAGAGTCCGAGAGGGATAGCAATACAAGAGAGCGGCGAAGGGCCGTGGTCAGAAGGAAGTAACGGGACGGCACCGGACTTTGGACCCTGATATTGGTGCCGGGCGCAGAGGGCGAAAGGTCGAACGGTAAAACCGTGGACTTTGGACCAGGAAGCAAGGAGACGCCGATAACTAGCGGTAAATGGAGGCCTATATAAACCGGCCGAGCACAGGAAGCTGGATCAGTCGATTCTACAAAGTCAACAAGTAACAGTCATCAAGTGAACAAGTAACCAGTGAAACATCGTGAAGGAGCAAGTAAAGCCGTGCGGAGTCATCGAGGAAACAAGATCGCTACGTCGAGACGTTCGGGACTTAGAGCTAAAGTCTCCGAATTGAGACACAGGTAGCTGAGGTCCTTACGGCATCAAACGGCTAAGTCCAGGCGTTTTGTTACAACATCTGTCGCGATTTGAGCTGGGCATCCCACCCGGCGTGTCCGACAAAGTGAACAAATAGAGTCTTTCGACGAAGAACCGTGGGCTCAGAAGCACAGTGTCCAGAACTAGCTACCTGCCTACAAGGACTGCATTGGCGAACTCCGGCGTATGCCTGATCGTCCTGCAGGAGCTGTACAAGATCCTGGTGCGACTAGCCCGGAAGGTCGCGCGTTTGCTCAGCTGGTGTCTCGAAAGGCGTATGCGTTGAGAGCACAGCGGTCCACCGCTAGAGTCCCAGAACGGCAGCTTACCGAGTCGCCAACAAGGAGGGGAGCCTGCCTACAAGGACTGCATTGGCGAACTCCGGCGTATGCCTGATCGTCCTGCAGGAACTGTACAAGGTCCTGCTGCGAATAGCCCGGAAGGACGCGCGTTCGTTCAGCTGGTGTCTCGAAAGGCGTATGCGTTGAGAGCACAGCGGTCCACCGCTAGAGTCCCAGAACGGCTGCTTACCGAGTCGCCAACAAGGAGCGGAGCCGGTCGAGATACCTGGAGGCAGAACAAGGACAACGAGGACCCCAGGACGACGAACAACGAGCATCGTGCGAGCAGCGTATACTTCAAATTCTTAAGCCTGCGGCAGAGAGGGTAGGGTGGAAGCGTTCGTCTAGAACCTGGCGTTTGACCCAGGGACTGCGTTGGCGGCTTCCGGCGTACGCCTGAACCGTCAGGTAGAAACTGAGCCGACGTACCCGTGCGACCGGCCGGGACAGAGCAAGGGACAGGAGGCTGCGGCTGCGAAAGGCGTACGCCTTGAGAGCACAGTGCCTGTTCACCCTAGTCTGGGAACGGTAACGTGTAACGTGTTGAAGGTGCGATGAAGAAGGCGGACACCAAGCGCCCATTGACGGACCGAGCCAATGGACTCCAAACTACAACCACTAGAGTACTTTATGGAGGCCATCTACTTCCAATCAGAGACCACCCAGCGCAGCACCAAGAGCCCACAGGTCACTAACACACATCGTGAACCCACACGAAGCATGTAGGCGGTGTGGCGGTCACGGGCTTTGGGCCAGAGGATGCCAAAACCAGCGGCTACTGTTCTGCTGGAATTGCGGAAAGGTTGGTTTTAGAAGTGTAGAGTTCTGCCGGAGATCGGGAAATGGCCCACGATCTTAGCCGCAGAGAGCAGGGGTCGCAAGGTTTTGTCTCTCCAAACTAACTGGCGAATTAATCGAAGAAGAGCAGCAGTTATCCGCAGCGGTAAAGATTGGTTAAAGGAAAATTTATCCGTGGCAGTGGTGCAAATCACCTCTGAGGAATGCGATGTTGATAAATTCCTAGAGCAGGAGCTCGCAGAATTTCGGACAATGAGTGGAACATCCAACATAGCCGTGCACCGAATCACCATGAAGGACGACAAACCAATCAAACAGAGATACTACCCGAAAAATCCAAAGGTTCAAGGGGAAAGTCGACAAGTTGGCGAAGGGATTCATAGAACACTCGAGAAGTCCGTACAGCTCACCGATTGTCATGGTGAAAATGAAGACAGGTCAGTGGAGGCTTTGTGTCGACTTTAGACAGATCAATGCCAAATCTATCAAAGATGCTTATCCGATGCCAAGGATAAATTACATCTTGGACCAGTTGAGGGAGGCAAGGTACATAAGCAGCCTAGATTTGAAAGATGGCTACTGGCAAATCCCCTTAGAGGAAAATGGCCATTCACGGCGTTCACAGTGCCAGGAAAGGGGCTATTCCAGTGGGAAGTATTGCCATTTGCCGCCTCGGCGACTTTTCAGAGAGCACTGGACCAGGTTATTGGACCGGAGATGTCACCACAAGCGTTTGCATACCAAGACGACATCATTGTGATCGGACGCACACTGGAAGAACACAGAAGGAACCTGAGAGAAGTTTTCGACGCTTTAAACAGGCAAACCTCAGGGAAAAAATCCCGAAAAATGTAATTTCTTCGGAAGCGAACTGCTTTACCTGATCGGAACCGATCCCGAAAAGGTAGCAGCCATAGCCGAGTTGGAACCACCTAAAACCATCCGGGAACTGCGTCAATACTTAGGCGTACCATCTTGGTACAGGCGATTCGTGCCCGATTTTCCTCAAATAATGAAACCATTAAATGATCTATTGCAGAAAGGCAGGAAATGGACATGGACTACGGATCACCAGCAGGCATTCGATGAGGTAAAGGCAAGGCTAGTGGCCGATCCTGTGCTGGCATGCCCGGATTTCGATAAACCATTCGTTCTACAGACAGACGCAAGCGATTATGGTATAGGGGCAGTTCTGACGCAGGATACAGAAAGCGGCGAGAAGGTCATTTCGTATTCAAGCCGGATCCTGAATGGCGCGGAAAAGAACTATTCAACCAGCGAAAAAGAATGCCTGGTAATCGTGTGGGCGATCCGGAAGCTCAAACCATACTTGGAAGTATACCACTTCAAAGTGGTGACTGACCATATGGCGCTTAAATGGTTGAACAGCATCGAAAGTCCCTCAGGAAGGATAGCAAGGCGGGCCTTGGAGCTGCACAGTATGAATTTAAAATATTGTACAGGAAGGGGCAGCTTAACGTTGTCGCTGATGCACTGTCGAGACAGCCTCTGCCAGAAGCCTTTAGGATAGCCAAGGAGACTCCGGAGGACACACAGGGAGCATGCAGCTGGGTCAAAGATATGTGTGAGAAAATCAACACACAGCCACAGAAGTTTTTGGAATACCTCATGGAGGGAGGCGCATTATATAAGCATATCCAGCACAGAGCAGGCAGCGAAGACGTGCCAGCATGGAAGCTCTGTGTCCCACGGGGGCTGAGGGAAACCGTCCTGAAGGAAAATTACGACTCACCAGCCGCTGGACACGTGGGAAGTTGGAAAACGATTGCAAGGCTGGCGGCTCGATATTACTGGCCAGGAATGCGTAGGGACGCCCGAGCACACGTACGAAAATGCGAGACATGCCTTAAATACAAACCTAACTAGATGCAGGCAGCTGGAAAGATGCTGACGCAAATACCCGAGGAACCACGGGCAACAGTATGCGCAGACTTTGTCGGACCATTGCCCAGGTCGAAGCATGGAAACCAGATGCTGTTAGTGCTGATAGGTAGGTTTTCAAAGTGGACAGAATTGGTGCCACTGCGAACAGCAACGGCAGAAACATTTCAAAAGGCGTTCCGAGAAAGAATCATCGCTAGGTTCGGAGCCCCAAAGGTGGTAATAACGGACAATGGAGTACAGTTTGCCAGCCGAGCATTCAAGAAATTCCTCAGCGATATGGGCATTAAGCAACAATTCACTGCGCCATATACACCGCAGGAAAATCCGACAGAAAGAGCAAACCGAACCGTTAAAACCATGATAGTTCAGTTTGCAGGACAGAACCAGAGGAATTGGGACGAGAAGTGGCCGGAGATTATGCTAGCGGTAAACTCAAGTACGTCGGAATCAACAGGGTACTCCCCGTGTTTCCTCACGCAGACTCGAGAGCCTCGGCTGACCAGCGTCCTGTACGACAGTGTAACGCTTGTGGCAAGTAAATCGATGGGCAGTGCCATCTATGAGGCAAAAACTGAAAGTGTCGCCATTTAGTGGTCAGTTGGGTGCCGCGATTGGGGTAAGAATTTTCGGAGACGAAGAGGCAACACAGTCAGTTTTCATAATCCCGGAAAACGGAGAGTTATTCTATGGGGGCTAATTTAGCTTCCCGCCCAGAGCCACGAGCTGCTGGCTTTCTTTCCCTTTTCGGCAGTCATCGAGTGCGGTTTAATTCAATTGTAAGTACGAGCTTAATTAGTTGGTGAGAATTAACTTGAAATTGATATCACTGTAGTGGCCTTGTGTAAAGTGACGGATAGAATTTCCGGATTAGATATAGCGCTAAATCCTGTTTATGGGTAAGAAAAAGAAATGGCTGTGGAAATTGCAGACCCAAAAGTGTTTTTTTTTATTTAGGTTTGGCGCTTAGTATCCGGTATTGGATCCGGCCGTTGCTCTGTAGAGGGAACAATTCATCAAGACACCCCAGAGAAGAGCGAAGTCGTCCGACGGAAGGGAAATTATCGTCGCATAAGGGGTCTCAAAGGCCTAAGAGTCCCTCGAGATAATTATTAAATCCGCCTAAGTCGCTGGGAGCAGAATTAGGATAAAGAGAGGGCAAAAGAGTCAAAAAGAACTCAATTTGTAACACCTGCCCAAATTACATATTATATTTATATTTCCTCTTCGTCATCTTCGTTATCTCCCGCAAGCGAGCGTAAGTTAGCGAAGCTCAGCTTGGCAGGCAGTTTTTCATCGCGCTGACCTAGGCTAGACGCCACGGTCCACGGTCGGACAAAATTTAATTTAACTCGGCGCATACCATACAGAAAAATAGTTTAATCGCCGCACGAAATGTAAGGCAAATCGGAAAGCCAAAGATCGGTCGGAGTTTGCTGAAAGTGGATAGTTTATAAGCTATTTTATAATTTTTTTTTTTTTTTGTTGTCTAGGTTATGTGAAATAAGCAAGTGAGAGTGAAAGAGTAAAAAAAAAAGGGAAGGAAAAAAGGAAAGTGCAGTGATAGTTAGAAGGCCAGAAAGGCTTTAATGATGAATGGCTAGAAGCACGGATTGCTTTAAGCATTATTTATTTTAATTTTGTTTGGTGGATAAACGAGCTAATGTGTTAAAAAGAAGGAAAAAACCGCAACGGAAAAGAAAGGGAAAAATTTACTGTTGGTTTTACACAGTGGGCTTGTAGTCTAAGTTGCACCTGCGGAAGCGCTTTCGTCGGTGGATCTCCGGAATGGTGGTGAGTCAGATATCACGTTTTATTAATATGTCTTTATAAAAATATGTATCAAGTGAGTTATTATGCGTACCACCGTACAAAATCTAGCAGTTTGAATAATCTATAAAGGAGAAGAAAAAAAGAGCGGATTTACCATCTTTCTTGCATCTCGAATTTTTGATTGAGATGAATTTCGAAATAAGTAAAACAAACCACTCAATTGGATTTCGCCGTGAGCTCATCACTGCAATTTTCTGCCATTTCCGTACTCTCGCTCTAAAATGATAATATTTTTTGATTTTAAATTCGTATTGCCATCTTACTTCGAAGATTAATTTTATAATTTAATTGTATTGCATGTATTTATGTTCTTATTTAATATCTTTTCAATATGTTCTCTAATCTCAAGAAATTTAATTAGGTTTTAAATATACTTTATAATGATTGGCTAAGTTATATTTTTGTTTGCCTTCGACTAGGATGAGTCCCCTGTAAAACCCGATTCAGTAGAAGGGGCCGTTCAATAATGTTATGGGGGGTTTTCGGTAAAGAACGGCCAAGGCAGGGAGGGCAGATGTGGTTCCTTTAGAACACCCGAGGAACACTAGGAATTCCACGAGTAAAAATAGCTATCCCTCTTCGTGCTGGTGCGGATTCACATGATTTTTCCTATCCCATACCACTTGTCGCTGCACGCGAAATTCGATAAAATTTTAGAATTTACTGGCTCGTGATGAAGGACAAGACCACCACCCCAAATAGCCGACAAGGAGCAGCTGGACCCTCGCGCGTGCGTCCCTATCGTCATGTAACAACACCCTAGCCATGTACTCGTTACAGTAATAATTATATAATTCTATTTATATGGCGCCCAACAGTGTAGGCCAAAAATCAGGGTTTTAGATGTGAAAAAAAGAAATGAAAAACAAAATTTTACTCTAAGAATCCCACTTACACAAGAAAAAAACCTTTAATTTTCAATCGCCATAGCGTCTTTCAGGTGAATTGGATAGACAGCCGAAATCTTTAAAAAGAGGTCGACTGGCCACGGTTGACAGCGGAAAACGTAGGCCAGATTGCAAAACAAGAGAGAATTGGAAGAGAACCGATCAGCTCTCTTATTGTTGTTGTTTTAGTGAATCTGAGTTTGGCAATAGTCGAAGGGCTAGCCACGTAGCTCTGCATAGGCAGCAATTACATTATTTTTTTCATCTTCTTTTACTCACGGATTCCGAGTCAAACTGCTGATAAGGGCTTGGCAGGGAGAACTACTATGTTTGAAGGCAAACTGTTTATATATTTCTATCGTATTTTTGATTTTTCTTACAATTTTTATGCTTGCTTAGCTCTCTCGTTTATTTGTTCCTTTCCTCTCATTTCTGATTTAGACCCGAGTTTCTCTTGAGTGATTTTAGAAATTGAGTGTCTTTAAGAATTGAGCGTAGAAAATAAAACAAATCAGCTGGTCCGCATGTTAAGGTCATTGACCGCAGGTGTAGTAGAAAAAAATTAAAAGCAAGGAAGGAAATCGATAAGCGAGCTGAGGTAAATCGGTTGCTATATAAATAAATCCAAATTTATGGAAAAAACAAAATAAATAATTAAATGTTATAGATTATAGCCGAATATATAATTTGTAACTTTAACTTACTCGTTCATTTAGCTGTAAATTAAAAACATATATAATTTTAGGATTTTAGGTCTCTAACTTTTCTCATTGATTGAAGCTCAGAAAAAAAAGGCTAAACAATGAGCGATGCCGATAAAGTAGAGACTCCAACGGAGTCTAAATGCAAATTGTGTGAGAAAGACTTGGCGATCTCCACAACTTAAAAGACGAAATGCGATCATGACTTCCATAAGACTTGCATAACTAGTCATTCGAAGACTCATAGAGAATGTCCGATTTGCGGAGTCATTTGTTTTCAACTCCCACCGAGTGGTAAAACGATTGTCGATTCGCCAGCCCCCTCAGCGAAAATCGCGCTGAGGTAGACATAGGGAATTTAGTGACTCAAGCGGTCCAGGGGATGAAAAATGATTTACTCACTCAACTTTCTCAGCAAATGGCTCAGATTATACAAGCTAATATTGCCGCACTGGTTCCCGGAAATCCCTTAGCACCCCCAAACCCAAGCACAAACACCAATTGGACGGATCAAGAGAGACAGCCAGTCGAAAATTTTGATCAATTCCGGAGTGAGTCCAGATTTACTCCTGTCAGTGTAGAATCCGATGCCATTTATAGACCAGATAGGGTGGGCCAAATATTAAATAGTTGAAAAATTCGTTTCAATGGCAGTCTTGATGGCATAAGCGTGGACAATTTTATATATCGAGTGGAGGCGTTAACAGAGCAAACAATAAATTCAAAGTTTGAAATTTTAGCTAGCAATGCTAGCCTATTGTTTGATGGTAAAGCTCGCGATTTCTATTAGCGATATCATAAATCCTGCAATGGAGAGGGGCTCGATTGGAAAGCTCTCTGCCAAACCCTTCGAAAACAATTTAGGGACACCCGCTCCGATGTCGATATCCGTGAAGCAATTTGGGATAGAAAACAAAAAGAGAAGGAAAATTTTGATACTTTTCATAATGCCATTGTCTCATTAACGGATGGGTTAGAAGTGCCGCTCTCGGAAAAATCCGTGGCAGAAATACTAGCTAGGAATTTGCGCCCTGAAATACGACATGAACTCCTTCATATCTAAATTAATTCGGTGGGGCAATTGAGAGAAATTTGTAGGCGAAGGGAAAGTTTTCTGGAGGATGTGAGGCGGAATTATGCATATACAAAGCCAACTCCTTACCGGAAGCAAGTTGCTGAACTGCTTGAAGATCCGTTGCCAGATGAAGCCGCCGAATTTTCCGACATCGAAAGCGAAGTGGAAG
Source organism: Drosophila gunungcola (assembly GCF_025200985.1). Taxonomy (NCBI): domain Eukaryota; kingdom Metazoa; phylum Arthropoda; class Insecta; order Diptera; family Drosophilidae; genus Drosophila; species Drosophila gunungcola. Next base: position 2,213,915 of record NW_026453162.1, read on the forward strand.
TGGGAGCTTTGGCTTTGATTTATTGGAATTGCCACAAAGAAGGGCATCGTTACCAAGATTGTGAAGGGAAGCGTAGGATTTTCTGCTATGGTTGTGGTAAGCCAAACACTTACAAGCCTTCGTGTAGTAAGTGCCAAAAAAAACGCGAAGGGGAACACACAGCCTCGTCAGCAGCCGTGTGTTCAACGCCACCGCCCGACGAATTCCGAGGCAGAACAATAGACTTTGAAAATACTTCTGTTAAAATAGAAAATCCCAAATCTTTAGCACCAACTTCCGTTAAAAAATCTGTTTGGTCGAAGAAGTTAAATTTACAAATAAATTCATCTAAAATAAAAGGTTGTTTAAAACATCAAAAGTCTCAATCCAGAAACGCACAGCGAATGAGAGGGTATTGGGCAGCTTTGAAAACAATAAATACGATTAGGTTTAAGGAGAAGGATAAGCGTCCCTATGCCGAAGTGGGTCTTCTGGATCGTATTGTTATGGGGTTGTTGGATACGGGGGCAGCTATTAGTGTTATAGGCGGAAACCTGGCTCAACAAATAATAAGAAGTAAAATTACTTTTAAGCGTGGAACAATTTCAGCATGCACCGCCGACGGAACGAAACAAGAAGTCGTTGGACGAATAAAAACTGTAGTAAAGTACAACAATCAGGAAAAAGAATTGGATCTCCATCCAACTCTCGGTTTATTGCCAACAGAAATGCAGATCTCTGAAATTGTGTCTGACACTCATAGTCTTACGGCAAAACAACGTGAAGATTTGCCAAAAGTTGTTAGTTTATTTCCCTCGTTTTCCATTTCTGTGGTGGGAATGACAAGTATTCTCTCGCATTCGATTGATGTTGGAGATGCTAGGCCAGTAAAACAGCGGCATTTTCCAGTATCGCCGGCTGTGGAAAAACTTTTGTATGCCGAAGTAGATCGTATGCTGAAGCTGGGAGTAATTGAAGAGTCGGATAGTGCTTGGTCGTCACCGGTTGTGTTAGATCAAAAACCAGGGAAGATTCGCCTTGACCTCAAAGATGCTTACTGGCAAGTACCTCTCGATCCTCAATCTCGCGATAAGACGGCGTTTACTATACCTGGAAAGCCTCTTTATCAATATAAAGTCATGCCTTTCGGACTGACAAACGCGTCACAAACTATGACTCGCTTGATGGACAAAGTTATTCCTGCCGAACTCCGTAACGAAGTATTTGTTTATCTGGACGACTTATTGGTTGTCTCAGATAGTTTTGAGTCGCATTTAAAGGTATTGGAGATAGCTGCGGGGCATATAAAGGCGGCTGGGTTGAATCTTAACGTCGAAAAGAGCAAGTTTTGCATGAGATCCGTCAGATATTTGGGTCATATTGTAGGAGAGGGCGTAATAAGAACGGATCCCGATAAAATCTCAGCCATGACAAATTTTCCCCTACCAAATTCATTGAAAAGTCTGCGAAGATTTTTGGGAATGGTAGGCTGGTATCGAATATTTATTAAGAATTTTGCATCTGTAGCTTCCCCATTAACAGATTTGTTAAAGCCAAAGCAGAAATTTGCCATGACGGCGGAAGGAAAGCAGGCCTTTGAAGAGTTAAAAAACATGTTATGCTCGGCGCATGTTCTTCGTAGTCCAGACTTCAATAAACCCTTTTTTGTGCAGTGCGACGCTAGTAAAACTGGTGTCGGAGGAGTTTTAGTGCAGAAAACAGCTGAGGGTGATGAGTATCCGATAGCGTTTGTGTCAAAAAAATTTAATAAAACACAAAAATGTTACTCAGTCAGTGAACAGGAGTGCCTGGCCGCACTAGTCTGAATTAAACGATTCCGGGCATATATCGAGGGTCATGAGTTCACAGTTATTACTGATCATGCGTCCCTTAAATGGCTTATGACTCAAACGGATTTACATTCTCGTTTAGCTAGATGGGCTCTGAAACTGCAGGGATTCAATTTTAAAATTGAGCATCGCAGCGGAAAGTTAAATGTTGTCCCGGATGCGCTGTCTCGAGTAACGGAGGAAAATATGGCCGCGTTAGATGCTGGTCACGGGGTGTTAGTGGATTTGGAATCGGCAGAATTTAAATCTCCAGAATATGTGGAATTTGTGGACCGACTAAAGGCGAACAGCAAAAAGTTGCCAGATATGAAGGTTACCGATGGTTTGGCGTACAAGAAAATGGATTACGCCACAGGAGATTCACTTCACGACGAGTTTATTTGTAAGTTATGGATCCCGAAGAGGTTAGTTCAGGAAGTTTTAAAGATTGCTCATGATCATCCTAATCTTTGCACGGAAGGATACATAAAACTTTAGAGCGTGTTAGAAGATATTATTATTGGCCTGGTTTGGTAAAAGATGTAAAGGCCCATGTTCTCTCTTGCGATACGTGTAAATTGACTAAGGCTCCTAATACAGTTCAGAGACCGCTGCTAGGGGTACCACCAGAGTCGGGAAGATTCTTTCAGAGGTTGTATGTTGATTTCCTGGGTCCATATCCACGTTCAAAAAGCGGTAACATAGGCATTTTTATAGTGTAAGACCCTTATTCGAAGTTTGTGTTCTTAAAAGCAGTCAAGAAACTAAATGCGGACGTAGTGATTCAATATCTGCAAACTGACCTGTTCCATACGTTTGGAGTGCCAGAAACGATTATTTCGGATAATGGGTCACAATTTAAATCAGATGCATTTCAAAAATTTCTTCGTAACCACCGGGTAACGCATTCCTTCACTGCAGTGTATTCACCACAAGCGAACGCATCGGAGCGAGTAAATAGGTCGGTGATAGACGCAATACGATCATATGTTGGGCCCGATCAGTAAAATTGGGACGAAGAGCTGAGCAGCATTTGCTGTGCATTAAGATCTGCGGTACACTCTTCTCTGGGAACGACACCCTATTATATGGTATTTGGCCAGCATTTTATAAACTTTGGATCGACATACAAGCTGCTAAGAGCTTTGGGGTTGCTGGATGATCGTTCTGCGCTATTTTCTAGAGGAGATTCCTTGGAGTTAGTGCGGAATAAGGCTGTCGAAGCTATGAAAAAGCAAAATGAGAAAAACAAGCGACTTTATAATCTGCGGGCTAAGGACGTTTCCTATAACCTTGGGCAAGAGGTATTTCTAAAGAATTTCAGGCAAAGCAACTTCCAAGCAGGCTATAATGCTAAATTGGGTCCGAGGTATCTTAAGGCCAGGGTACGCCAGAAGGTGGGAAATGCTTACTATGATCTGGAAGACTTGCAGGGGCGATTAATTGGTAGATATCATGCCAAGGATATGAAACAGTAACGTAGCTGCCTCAAGCTCAGTTTTGGTCAGACTTGTGTGTTTCACCCCTAAGTCTGATCTTGTGAGGGGGGAATTTGTAACGCTTGGGGCAGGTAAATCGATGGGCAGTGCCATCTATGAGGCAAAAACTGAAAGTGTCGCCATCTAGTGGTCAGTTGGGTGCCGCGATTGGGGTAAGAATTTTCGGAGACGAAGAGGCAACATAGTCAGTTTTCATAATCCCGGAAAACGGAGAGTTATTCTATGGGGGCTAATTTAGCTTCCCGCCCAGAGCCACGAGCTGCTGGCTTTCTTTCCCTTTCTTTCCCTTGTGTAAAGTGACTGATAGAATTTCCGGATTAGATATAGCGCTAAATCTTGTTTATGGGTAATAAAAAGAAATGGCTGTGGAAATTGCAGACCCAAAAGTGTTTTTTTTTATTTAGGTTTGGCGCTTAGTATCCGGTATTGGATCCGGCCGTTGCTCTGTAGAGGGAACAATTCATCAAGACACCCCAGATAAGAGCGAAGTCGTCCGACGGAAGGGAAATTATCGTCGCATAAGGGGTCTCAAAGGCCTAAGAGTCCCTCGAGATAATTATTAAATCCGCCTAAGTCGCTGTGAGCAGAATTAGGATAAAGAGAGGGCAAAAGAGTCAAAAAGAACTCAAGTTGTAACACCTGCCAAAATTACATATTATATTTATATTTCCTCTTCATCATCTTCGTTATCTCCCGCAAGCGAGTGTAAGTTAGCGAAGCTCAGCTTGGCAGGCAGTTTTTCATCGCGCTGAATTTAATTTAACTCGGCGTATACCATACAGAAAAATAGTTTAATCGCCGCACGAAATGTAAGGCAAATCGGAAAGCCAAAGATCGGTCGGAGTTTGCTGAAAGTGGATAGTTTTTAAGCTATTTTATAATTTTTTTCTTTTTTTGTTGTCTAGCTTATGTGAAATAAGCAAGTGAGAATGAAAGAGTAAAAAAAAAAGGGAAGGAAAAAAGAAAAGTGCAGTGATAGTTAAAAGGCCAGAAAGGCTTTAATGATGAATGGCTAGAAGCACGGATTGCTTTAAGCATTATTTATTTTAATTTTGTTTGATGGATAAACGAGCTAATGTGTTAAAAAGAAGGAAAAAACCGCAACGGAAAAGAAAGGGAAAAATTTACTGTTGGTTTTACACAGTGGGCTTGTAGTGAATAGATAAAGAAATTTAAATTTTCAGCCTAAGGTGCACCTGCGGAAGCGCTTTCGTCGGTGGATCTCCGGAATGGTGGTGAGTCAGATATCACGTTTTATTAATATGTCTTTATAAAAATATGTATCAAGTGAGTTATTATGCGTCCCACCGTACAAAATCTATCAGTTTGAATAATCCATAAAGGAGAAGAAAAAAAGAGCGGATTTACCATCTCTCTTGCATCTCGAATTTTTGAGTGAGATGAATTTCGAAATAAGTAAAACAAACCACTCAATTTGATTTCGCCGTGAGCTCATCACTGCAATTTTCTGCCATTTCCGTACTCTCGCTCTAAAATAATAATATTTTTTGATTTTAAATTCGTATTGCCATCTTACTTCGAAGATTAATTTTATAATTTAATTGTATTGCATGTATTTATGTTCTTATTTAATATCTTTTCAATATGTTCTCTAATCTTAAGAAATTTAATTAGGTTTTAAATATACTTTATAATGATTGGCTAAGTTATATTTTTGTTTGCCTTCGACTAGGATGAGTCCCCTGTAAAACCCGATTCAGTAGAAGGGGCCGTTCAATAATGTTATGGGGGGTTTTCGGTAAAGAACGGCCAAGGCAGGGAGGGCAGATGTGGTTCCTTTAGAACACCCGAGGAACACTAGGAATTCCACGAGTAAAAATAGCTATCCCTCTTCGTGCTGGTGCGGATTCACATGATTTTTCCTATCCCATACCACTTGTCGCTGCACGCGAAATTCGATAAAATTTTAGAATTTACTGGTTCGTGATGAAGGACAAGACCACCACCCCAAATAGCCGACAAGGAGCAGCTGGACCCTCGCGCGTGCGTCCTTATCGTCATGTAACAACACCCTAGCCATGTACTCGTTACAACAGGGAAACCATCGGCACAGGAAAGCAGACGGAAACGCCTGAAGATAAGGCCAATAAGTTGAAGGAGATCTTCTAAATTGTGCGCCGGAACATGGAGAAAACTGCTCAGGACCAAGCTAGGCATTACAATTTACGAAGAAGGCAGTGGAATCCAACAACAGGGGACACGCTCTGGGCGAAGGAGCACCATTTGTCAAAAGCAGCCGTGGGTTTCGCGGCAAAGCTAGCGCCGAGATATAACGGACCGTATACGGTAATAGACTTCGTCTCACCAGTCATTTATAGAATCCGCCACAAGGATACACAAAAAGAACGAACCGTCCACGTCAGTGAGCTTAAACGCGAGAACTCGGTGCAGACAAGCAAGTATAACACGAGCATGCAACGAAAAGCAGTGCGGACTATAGCGTCGGGCATAGGCCAGAGTCTATATAGAACGCAGGAGAACACAAGCATGCAACAACAAAAGGAGCGGACTTTAGCGTCGGGCAAGTACCAGAGTCTATATAGAACGCAGGACAACACAAGCATGCAACCACAAAAAGAGCGGACTATAGCGTCGGGCAAATACCAGAGTCTGTATAGAGCGCAGGAAACAAGGAGGTACAGTGACCCAGACCACGAGGCAAACTGATTCTGCGTCGGGCATGGAGCCAGAGTTATCAGTGATGCGCCGCGTGGAATAAGGTGATGCACATATGTGTACCGTAGCGTCGTTAGAGTTTATACGGCACACAAACTGAAGCTACTGATGCCCAAAGAAAGGAAACGGCACGATTAGTATGAGTGAACAGGAGCTCGTACCGTAGCGTCGTTAGAGTCTATACGGCAGAAACAAGACTGAAGCCAACATCGACCGATGTAAAGGGAAAGACGGCACAGCAAAGCTGAACCGCAAAACCCGAATGACGGCGTAGTCATTGAGAAGGACGACGTGAGAAAAGCAACGGTACCAAATATCACCCAAAAAGGAATGGCCGAGGCAAATAACGTCAAGGTCACAAGAAACAACCGAAAACCGAGTCATTGTCGGAGGAGCCGCCAGCGCCAGGAGCAAATTAGAAAAGGAAAGTCAACATGAGCACTCGAGTTACCAGAGCAGAGAACCGCAGGAGGATGGCCGCCAAGATCGGAGGACATGCCTGTCTTCCGGCCCCCCGAATCCCGCGACGGATCCCACGGAGCCGACGACGATCGGAACCATCATCGCCGGAGCCCACGGTCAGCTCGGACAGTGACGTGAAGATGGTTGAAGACGCGGCGGTAGAGGCCAAGACGTGGCCGCTACGCAAAGCCGCGGGGCCGAAAGGGAGTATTCCCCAAGGCTCAGAGAGCAGGGTCCACCAGGGCTCCGCCTCTCCAGACGGAGGGAACACCCGAGATTCCCCCGACCCCGAGGTACATACCCGAGGGAAAGTGCGGCAGACCAGGAGGAGGACTAGTATACACCCCCATCCCCACCTCAGTGGACGCCGGTACGCCCACCCACCCCGAGGTATTGCCCCGAGGTGGGAGGAGGGGGAGCAGGCGGAGGAACAGGAGGAACAGCGGAGGTGAAACAGCGGAGGTGGAACAGCGGCAGCAGGAGGAATCTCCGGGCTAGGTCCGGATGGACATCCCGGTGGCCCACGTCAGCCATGCCTTCGGCTCCTTGGAGGCGGAAGGACGCCGCCACGTGGACATGGCCCGTCGGAGCCACCGCAGCCACCGAGGCGGAAAGAGCCCGTGTGTGGGACCCCGACCCCATCCCCACTGATCTCTCCGGAGATAGTCGCCGCAACACAGGAGCACGGCCAGCAGGAAAGGGCTGAGGAGGTGAGCCTTCCCGCCGGTGACATGTTGGAGAAGGGGTCGTGGGTGTGGCCATAACCTGTCGCACACCCGAGGCCGATCCTGAAACGGCAGCATTCCGCGCCGATCGCGGAAACAAGGCCCGCGTTTAAACGTCAGGCCTCAACGCCGAACGCGAGGCGCTGGAAGGAGGGCATCACGGAGACCCCAGCGGTCGTCGCAGCACGGAGACGAGAAAATTTCCACACATGTTTAAAGGGATGGGGGTGCTTTGATTTATAGCGGCCGATTGGCACTGGACGATAGTGTCGATCGGTGGGCACAAAATACTGGAAATATCAGCACACGGAGTCACACTGTGGAACATCGATAACATCGGGTGGCAACGCCACGTTGGGTCACGGAACCGATAACAGCTGAAGACCGATCGGCTTGGCGGAGAGTGACCATACAACGGAGAGTCACACTGAAGAATATCGATAACACCGATAGCAGCTGAAGACAGATCGGCACGGCGTAGAGTGACCATCCAACGGAGAAGACAAAGCACGGAAATCGATAAAGTCAACGGGAGAAACGTCTGGGGCGGAAATTCCAAAGCCTATGGGGAAACGTCTGGGGCGGGAATTCAAAAGTCTATGGGGAAACGTCTGGGGCGAGATATTCAAAATCTGGAAAGAGGTTAGGCGCTGTGAAACTCAAGAAGGAGCTGTGAGCGTCGTGGGAACCATCTGGAAGAACGACTCGTCTAGAAGGCTACAAGTAAACGAGTACAAGTACGAGGAGAAGACACGTCGAGGGAAGGATGCCAAAATGTGGAGTGTACCAAGGCAGAGAGAACAACGAGCCTCTTTTTCGAAGTAAGGGGAGAATGTGAGGAATTGAATAACTTCCCACAAGTTAGAAAGCAAGCAGAGTAAGCGCATGCAAGCAGGGGCCTACCAGTTACGCGGCGAATTCGCCCGCTGTAACGGTAGTGCGGCGAGAGAGAGTGGTGCCCTGAGCACCAGACAGTTGTTTTCTACCAAGTCAAAAAGTAAAAGTCATCAAGTGATCCAGTAACCAGACAAGCAAGGACAACACGGGCAGTCAACAACAAGCGGTGCGGACTATAGCGTCGGGCAAGTACCACAGTGTGAGGAGTTGAATAACTCCCCACAAGTTAGAAAGCAAGCAGAGAAGGCGCATGCAAGCAGTGGCCTACCAGTTACCAGTTACGCGGCGAATTCGCCGTAGTAACGGTAGTGCGGCGAGAGAGAGTGGTGCACTGAGCACCAGATAAGGACACGGAGAGTCCGAGAGGGACAGCAATAGAAGAGAGCGGCGAAGGGCCGTGGGCAGAAGGAAGTAACGGAACGGCACCGGACTTTGGACCCTAATATTGAGCCATGCCTGAATTGCTGCAAGGCAAGGCCCTAAAGGGGTTTCTTATCAAAGCTCGCAGATCAGGTCAAATAAAGGAAACAGGGCTTCAGAGAGTCGTTCAAAGACTATATGGTTGACATGCAGACCATGATGAGACCACTTGGCTACTCCCCAAGCACCCATCGACGGACCGAGCCAATGGACTCCAAACACCTACAACCACCAGAACACGTTATGGAGACCACCTGCTACCAATCAGAGGCCACCCAGCGCAGCTCCAAGAAACCACAAGTCACAGACACACATCGTGACCCCACACGAAGCATGTAGGCGGTGTGGCGGTCACGGGCACTGGGCCAGAGGATGCCAAAACCAGCGGCTATTGTTCTGCTGGAATTGCGGCAAGGTTGGTGTTAGAAGTGTAGAGTGCTGCCAGAGATCGGGAAATGGCCCACGATCCCAGCCGCAGAGAGGCGAGCAGGGGTCGCAAGGTTTTGTCTCTTCAAACTAACTGGCGAATTAATCGAAGAAGAGCAGCAGTTATCCGCAGCGGTAAAGTTTGGCGGAACCTCCCACAAAGCCACAATCGACACCGGAGCAACAGCGAGCTTTATAAGCTAAGAGCTGGCGGATATACTGCTTGCCTATGGAAAAATTACAAAGACGAGAAGGCAAGTTAGGTTGGCAGATGGCAGGTGCAGCGGGATAAACACGCAGCTCGAGGTGGAGATCGAATTCGGCAATAAGCGGTTGCCCATGAGCCTGCTGATCCTACCAGGAGTGGTAGTCTCGCGCCGAAATAAGGAGTGCCGGACATACAGTGGTGATCCCAGGAAGAAGAAGGCACAACGGGTGGTTAGATGAAAAATTGTCCGTGGCAGTGGTACAAACCACCTCTGAGGAAGGCGATGTTGAAAAATTCCTAGAGCAGGAGATCGCGGAATTTCGAACAATGAGTGGAGCATCCAACATAGCCGAGCACCGAATCACCATGAAGGACGACAAACCAATCAAACAGAGATACTACCCGAAAAATCCAAAGGTCCAAGGGAAAATCAATGCGAAAGTCGACGAGTTGCTAAAGAGGGGATGCATATAACACTCGAGAAGTCCGTACAGCTCACCGATTGTTATGGTGAAAAAGAAGACAGGTCAATGGAGGCTTTGTGTCGATTTTAGACAGCTCAATGCGAAATCTATCAAAGATGCTTATCCAATGCCAAGGATAAATTACATCTTGGACCAGTTGAGGGAGGCAAGGTACATAAGCAGCCTAGATTTGAAAGATGGCTACTGGCAAATCCCCTTAGAGGAAAATGGCAGGCCATTCACGGCGTTCACAGTGCCAGGAAAGGGGCTATTCCAGTGGAAAGTATTGCCATTTGCCGCCTCGGCGACTTTTCAGAGAGCACTGGACCAGGTTATTGGACCGGAGATGTCACCACACGCGTTTGCATACCAAGACGACATCATCGTGATCGGACGCACACTGGAAGAACACAGAAGGAACCTGAGAGAAGTTTTCACCGCGTGACAAAGCAAGGAATCGAAACCGATCCCGAAAAGGTAGCAGCCATAGCCGAGTTTGAACCACCTAAAACCATCCGGGAAATGCGTCAATACTTAGGCGTACCATCTTGGTACAGGCGATTCGTGCCCGATTTTGCTTGAATAATGAAACCATTAAATGATCTATTGCAGAAAGGCAGGGAATGGACATGGACTACGGATCACCAGCAGGCATTCGATGAGGTAAAGGCACGCTAGTGGCTGATCCTGTGCTGGCGTGCCCAGATTTCGATAAACCATTCGTTCTACAGACAGACGCAAGCGATTATGGTATAGGAGCAGTTCTGATGCAGGATACAGAAAGCGACGAGAAGGTCATTTCGTATTCAAGCCGGACCCTGAATGGCACGGAAAATAACTATTCAACCAAAAGAATGCCTGGTAACCGTGTGGGCGATCCGGAAGCTCAAACCATACTTGGAAGGATACCACTTCAAAGTGGTGACTGACCATATGGCGCTTAAATGGTTGAATAGCATCGAAAGTCCCTCAGGAAGAATAGCGAGGTGGGCCGTGGAGCTGCAGCAGTATGAATTTGAAATATTGTACAGGAAGGGGCAGCTTAACGTGTTCGCTGATGCACTTTCAAGAAAGCCTCTGCCAGAAGTCTTGAGGCTAGCCAAGGAAACTCCGGAGGATACGCAGGGAACATGCAGCTGGATCAAGGATATGTGTGAGAAGATTAACACACAGCCACAGAAGTTTCCAGACCTCATAGACCTCATAGAGGGAGGCGCATTATACAGGCATATCCCGCACAGAGCAGGCAGCGAAGACGTGGCAGCATGGAAGCTCTGTGTCCCACGGGGGCTGAGGGAAACAGTCCTGAAGGAAAATTACGACTCACCAGCCGCTGGACACGTGGGAAGTTGGAAAACGATTGCAAGGCTGGCGGCTCGATATTACTGGCCAGGAATGCATAGGGACGCCCGAGCACACATACGGAAATGCGAGACATGCCTCAAATACAAGCCTAACCAGATGCAGGCAGCTGGGAAAATGCTGACGCAAAAACCCGAAGAACCATTCGCAACTGTATTTGGAGACTTTGTCGGACCATTGCCCAGGTCGAAGCATGGCAACCAGATGCTGCTAGTGCTGATAGATAGGTTTTCAAAGTGGACAGAGTTGATGCCACTGCGAACAGCAACGGCAGAAACACTTCAAAAGGCGTTCCGAGAAAGAGTCATCGCTAGGTTCGGAGTCCCGAAGGTGGTAATAACGGACAATGGAGTTCAGTTTGCCAGCCGCGCATTCAAAAAATTCCTCAGCGAAATGGGCATTAAGCAACAATTCACAGCACCATATACACCGCAGGAGAATCCGACGGAAAGAGCAACCCGAACAGCTAAAACCATGATAGCGCAGTTTGCGGGTCAGAACCAGAGGAATTGGGACGAGAAGTGGCCGGAGATTATGCTAGCGGTAAACTCAAGTACGTCGGAATCAACAGGGTACTCCCCGTGTTTCCTCACGCAGGCCCGGGAGCCTCGATTTCCCAGCGCCCTGTACGACAGGGAAACCACCGGCACAGGAAAGCAGACGGAAACGCCTGAAGATAAGGCCAATAAGATGAAGGAGATCTTCGAAATTGTGCGCCGGAACATGGAGGAAGCTGCTCAGGACCAAGCCAGGCATTACAATCTACGAAGGAGGCAATGGAATCCAACAACAGGGGACACAGTCTGGGCTAGGAGCACCATTTGTCAAAGGCAGCCGAGGGTTTCGCGGCAAAGCTAGCGCCGAGATATGACGGACCGTACACGGTAATAGACTTCGTATCACCAGTCATTTATAGAATCCGCCACAAGGATACACAAAAAGAACGAACCGTCCACGTCAGTGAGCTTAAACAACAAACACAAGAACTCGGTACAGACAAGCAAGGACAACACAAGCAAACAACAACAAGTAGTACGGACTATGGCGTCGGGCAAATACCAGAGTCTATATAGAACGCAGGACAACACAAGCAGGCAACAACAACAAGTAGTGCGGACTATAGCGTCGGGCATATGCCAGAGTCTATATAGAGCGCAGGACAACACAAGCCTGCAACAACAAAAGGAGCGGACTTTAGCGTCGGGCAAGTACCAGGGTCTTTATAGAACGCAGGACAACACAAGCAGGCAACAAAAAAAAAAAAAGCCTGCAACAACAAAAAAAGCGGACTATAGCGTCGGGCAAATACCAAAATCTGTATAGAACGCAGGAAACAAGGAGGTACAGTGACCCAGACCACGAGGCAAACTGATTCTGCGTCGGGCCGAGTCATCAGTAAGGCGCCGCATGGAATAAGGTGAAGCACATGTTGGGTACCGTAGCGTCGTTAGAGTCTATACTGAAGCTACTGATGATCAAAGAAATGAAACGGCACGATTAGTATGAGTGAACAGGAGCTCGTACCGTAGCGTCGTTAGACTCTATACGGCAGAAACAAGACTGAAGCCAACGTCGACCCACCCGAAAAAGGAATGCCCGAGGGAAATATCGGGAGGGTCATAAGGAATGACCAAGAACCGAGTCATCGTCAGGAGAGCCGCCAGCATGAGAAGCCAATTCGAAAAAAGAAAGTCAAGATGAGCACACGTGTCACTAGAGCCGAAGCCCGCAGGAGGATGGCTGCCGAGGACATGGCAGGATCCGGACCGGGGCGAGGACGGTCGGAGGACAGGCCTGTCGTCCGGCCCCCCCGAACCCCGAGACGGACCCCACGGAACCGACGACGGTCGGAGGCATCATCGCCTGAGCCCACCGTCAGTTCGGGCAGTGACGTGGAGATGGTGGACGACCCGACGGTGGAGGCCAGGACGTGGCGGCTGCATAATGCCGCGGGGCCCAAGGGGAGTATTCCCCATGGCTCGGAAAGCAGGGTTCACCAGGACTCTGCCGACTGCAACCATGCGGCCGAGGCCCGCAGAAAAGCGGCCGTAATAGTGGAGTACCGCCGCCAGCATGAGCAGAGGCAGCAAGAGGCTGCGCTCAAGAAGGCCCGCCAGCGCGAAGAGCAGGACGCTCGCGCAAAATGGGAGGCGGCGCTGAAGACTGCCGAAGAAGAGGAGCGTCGGATATTGGGCGATCCTCCTCGAGGAAGTGCTTCCCCAGGCGGAGGGGACGCCCGAGGTTCCCCCGACCCCGAGTTACATCGCGGAGCCGAGGGAAAGTGCAGCGGACCCAAAAGAGGAGGCGGGGAGGAAAACGGTGCGTCCTGGTGCAGCAGGGCGGCCGCACGTTCCGGGTGCGTGTCGGACCATTGGGAGTCAGGGTGTTTGCCCAATAATAAAAGAAAAAAGAAAGACACCAAAAGCACATTTGCACTGGTACAGGGGAAAAAAAAACACACGCAGCCACAGAAAAAAAAAGGATAACACAAAAAAAATGGATGTATATTTGTCCATATCAAAATCGAGAGAAAACGCATCACACTCTCCGTCGGGTCCACAATGCTGGAAAGGAGAAAAGAACAGAGAGAAAGGAGAAATTAGAAAACTTACCCGGAGAAAATGTCCTCGTCTGTCCAAAGGGATGGAGGCACTTCGATTCATGGCGGCCGATTGGCACTAGACGATAGTGTCGATCAGTGGGCACAAAATACTGGAAATATCGGCACAAGGAGTCACACTGTGGAACATCGACACATCGGGTGGCAACGCCACGTTGGGTCACGGAACCGATAACAACTGGAGACCGATCGATTTGGCGGAGAGTGACCATACAACGGAGAGTCACACGGGAGAATATCGATAACACCGATAACGACTGGAGACCGATCGGCACGACGTAGAGTGACCATCCGACGGAAAAGACAAATCATGGAGATCGAGAAAGTCATCGGGGAAAACGTCTGGGGCGGTAAATCAAAAGTCTACGGGGAAAACGTCTGGGGCGGGAATTTGAAAGTCTACGGGGGAAACGTCTGGGCCGAAATTTAACGTCTACGGGGGAAACGTCTGGAAGGAGGATCGGCGCTGTGGAACTCAAGAAGGTGCTGTGAGCTTCGTGGGAACCGTCTGAGGTTCTGAGGTCTGTGAGGAGCGAGTCGACTAGAAGACCAGAAGACTAGAAGTCGAGGGAAAGATGTCAGAATGTGGAGTATACCAAGGCAGAGAGAACAGCGAGTCTATTTTTCATTTCCAAAGTAAGGGGAGAATGTGAGGAGTTGAATATCTCCCCACAAGTTAGAAAGCAAGCAGAGTAAGCGCATGCAAGCAGTGGCCTACTAGTTACCAGTTACGCGGCGAATTCGCCCGTAGTAACGGTAGTGCGGCGAGAGAGAGTGGTGCACTGAGCACCTGACAAGGACAAGGAGAGTCCGAGAGGGACAGCAATAGAAAAGAGCGGCAAATGGCCGTGGGCAGAAGGAAGTAACGGGACGGCACCGGACTTTGGACCCTGATATTAATGCCGTGCGCAGAGGGCGAAAGGTCGAACGGTAAAATCATGGACTTTGGACCAGGAGGCAAGGAGACGCCGATAACTAGCGGTAAACGGAGGCCTGTATAAACCGGCCGAGACGTTCGGGACTTAGAGCTAAAGTCTCCGAATTGAGACACAGGTAGCTGAGGTCCTTACGGCATCACACGGCTAAGTCCAGGCGCTTTGTCTACAACTAGCTGCCTGCCTACAAGGACTGCATTGGCGAACTCCGGCGTATGCCTGATCGTCCTGCAGGAACTGTACAAGGTCCTGGTGCGACTAGCCCGGAAGGACGCGCGTTTGTTCAGCTGGTGTATCGAAAGGCGTATGCGTTGAGAGCACAGCGGTCCACCGCTAGAGTCCCAGAACGGCTGCTTACCGAGTCGCCAACAAGGAGCGGAGCCGGTCGGGATACCTGGAGGCAGAACAAGGACAACGAGGACCCCAGGACGACGAACAACGAGCATCGTGCGAGCAGCGTATACTTCAAATTCTTAAGCCTGCGGCAGAGAGGGTAGGGTGGAAGCGTTCGTCTAGAACCTGGCGTTTGACCCAGGGACTGCGTTGGCGGCTTCCGGCGTACGCCTGAATCGTCAGGTAGAAACTGAGTCGACGTCCGGTGCGACCGGCCGGGACAGAGAAGGGGACAGGAGGCTGCGGCTGCGAAAGGCGTACGCCTTGAGAGCCCAGTGCCTGTTCTCCCTAGTCTGGCAACGGTGACGCATCCCTAATCCCTATAAACCCGCCGAGCCAAAGGCAGCAGAAGACACCACAAGCGAAACCGGCGAGGGAGACACCACTTCCGGCGAGGGAGACACCACTTCGCATCCAGCACGATCCAGCGAGACGTCCAGCGCGGAAAGGAAACGACGGAAGAACATAGTTCTACATTATCAATACACCACCCAGGGCGAGGGTTAAGTCAGCGAATAAAAGATCACTGTATTCTCCCAGATCAATAGCGCAGTCACGTTTATATAAACGTAAACGGAGCGAGCGGATAAACCAAGAAAACCAGTTCGTTACAATACTCGTCGTCGACCCAATTAGTGCAAACCTAATGTTCCCAAATTTCGTTGTAGTGAGCACCAATTTGGGGTAGAAATAAAACCACAGCAAAAAAGTGCAAATTGTGAAAAGCGTAGTTCTCCAAAAAATTTCCCGCTCTTTTCAGAATTTTTCGTTAGTCGCTGCCAGGAACGAATAAATTCCCGTTGTTGCTGTCTAAAAGCTCACAGTTTGGCAGATCGTATGTGTCAAACCTGCACGTTACTAATTGTCACGCTGGTCTCTTAAGTCGTCTGCGCGAGAAAATATGGCTAGTTAATGCTCAAGAAGTCTGCCGACTTGCTTTCGCTGCAAGCCGCAACTCTTGACGCAAATTTTGGGGAACTTGCCAGCAGATAGACTTCGAGCTCTACGCGCGTTCAATATTTGTGGCGTTGATTTTTGTGGGCCCTTTAGCACAACGTATCGTATCCGTGGTAAGCCACCGTACAAGTCGTAAGTGGCCTTGTTCGTCTGTTTTGCGTCCAAAGCGGTCCACTTAGAATTAGTGTCTGACCTAACCACTGATGCGTTCTTGTTGGCATTTCAAAGGTTCTTGAGTCGTCGCGGGATTCCGGGGAAGGTGTGCTGCGACAACGCCACCAACTTCGTCGGCGCAGATCGGCACATAAGACAGTTCCGATCCCGTCTGGAGGAGCAGGGGGGCGGTATCGAAACATTCGCATCAAAAAAGGATGCGAGTTTGCGTTCATACCGCCCAGAGCACCGCACTTCGGCGGACTATGGGAGGCATGTGTGAAATCTGCAAAGCACCTGTTCCTTCGGACGGTAGGCCAAGACCTCTTGACCGCGGAGGAGCTTGGAACTCTCCTCACCAGCTTGGAGGCCGTGCTCAAATCCAGGCCCCTCGGAGCTCTAAGCAGCGACCCGAACGACGGCGAAGCCCTGACCCCCGGGCATCTGCTCATCGGCGGCCCTCTTCTGGCCCACCATCAGCGGCGCTCCCGGACCAGATCAGCCTGACCTGCTTGCGACGATGGCGAGGTGTCTCGTCTCTCAGGCACAGGTTTTGGCAGCGATGGTCCCGGGAGTACATCTCCAGCTTCCAGCAGCGGTCCAAGTAGCACCAGGGGGAGCCCAACATCGTCGTAGGAGCGCTCGTCGTCGTCGCCGAAGACAACCTTCCGCCCCAGCAGTGGAGGATAGGCCGTGTGGTAGCGGTGCACGCCGGCGCCGATAACAAGGTTCGCGTGGCGGACGTCAGGACGCAGGAGGGGGAGTATTGGCGAGCAGTCCATAGACTGGTACTGTTGCCCGTTCTGGGCTGAAGGACGTCGTCTCTTCAGAGGGGGGAGTGTTTGCGCACTTGGCGCGTTTATTTAAATTAAAGTCACTAGTTGTAGGACGAGAGCGCGAGCCAATAAAGCTTTCGTCCGTTCGCTCTTGCGAATTCGCCCCATCTCTCGCCCCCTTAGCATTGGAAAATTAAATTTAGTGATCATTTGAACTCCATCGAAACGACCCCCTTTCGTCGTCGCATTTTTGCACAAGTTTTATTTATCGCAAATAAATTATCTCGAACCCTAATGCAGTCACACAAGTTTCGCGTCCGTTAATACAAAATATTAAATGTTCAGAGGCTGTGCGTGGATTTCTGGCAGATTCACGCAAAATCAGTATCAGGATGATATAATCGTCGTCTCCGGATCCGGAGAAGGTATCGGCGATAGCATTGCTAAAACCACCGGCAACTGTCAAGAAGCTGCGGCAATATGTGGGAGTGGCGTCGTGGTACAGGCGTTTTGTGCCAGATTTTGCCACGCTAGTACATCCGCTGAACGCTATTCTCCGAAAGAGTGTCAAATGGGAATGGACTGACGACCACCGACCAGGGCGAGCGGGTGAGCTCCTATTCCAGCCGGACCTTGAACGCGTCGGAAAAGAATTTCTCGGCCACTGAAAGAGAATGTTTAACAATCGCGTGGGCCATAAGGAAATTAAAGCCATACCTGGAGGGATACCGCTTCAAAGTGATAACAGATCACAAGGCCCTGAAGTGGTTGAATAGCATCGAGAGCCCATCCGGAAGAATCGCACGATGGGCACTGGAGCTCCAACAATACGACTTCGAAATCGCAACAAGGAAAGACCAGCTGAATATTGTGGCGGACGCACTGTCGCGGCAGCCCTTGCCTGAAACCTGGCGAAGGATGAAGACGAAGCCTCCAGGCGAAACAAGCCGGATGTCGCTGGATAAGGGACATGAGGGACAATATAGCACAAAACCCCCAAAAATATCCGGACTATTTAGTGGAGGCCGACCGGCTGTGCCGGCACATTCCTCACAGAGCGGGCAACGAGGATGTGTTCGCATGGAAGCTATGCGTACCAATCGGATCAAGGCATGGCTGAGAATCACGATATGCCGACGGCCGAACACATGGGCAGCCGGAAGACAATCGCGAGGGTGGCAGCGGGGTATAATTGGCCGGGCATGCATCGCGACATTAGGAAATATGTGCGGAACTGTGAGAGCTGCCTCAGGTATAAGTCCAGTCAGCTGCAGGCAGCCGGAAAAATTATCACACAGATCCCGGAGTAGCCCTGGGCCACAGTATTCCCCGATTTCGTTGGGCCGCTTCCTCATTCGAAGCACGGGAACTCGATGCTACCAGTGCTCGTAAATCGGTTCTCGAAGCGGACGGAAATAGTGCCGATGCGTAGGGCTACCACCGAGACGCTGGAAAAGGCAATCCGGGAAAGGACTACCTCAAGGAACGGCGTGCCGAAGGTCTTGATCACCGATAACGGAGTCCAATTCACAAGCAGGGCGTTTAAGCGTTTCTTGGCAGATTTGGGAGTGCGGCACCAGTTCACATCGTACACGACACAAGAAAATCCTACGGAGAGGGCCAAAAGAACGGTAAAAACAATGATCGCCCAGTTTTCCCGACAAGACCAGCGAACGTGGGATGAGAAATGGCCACAATTGCAGCTGGCCGTGAACACTAGTGTGGCAGAGTCCACAGGGTATTCACCGGCATGTGACGAATGCCGGGTAGAGAGCCCAGGTTGCCGAGCGCGTTTTTTAATGAAGAAACCACCGGCACAGGAAGGGAAACCCAGACTACGTCGGAAAATGCGAAAAAAAAATTAACGAAATCTTCGAGCTAACTAGAACATGGAGAACAATCTCCGGAGGTGCCCTTAGAGACCGCAGATCGGAGACACGGTATGTACCAAAAAGCATCTATCCAAGGCAGCAGAAGGACTCGCGGCGAAACTGGCTCCCAGATACGAAGGGCCGTTTAAAATAATTAATTTCGACTCTCAGGTTATTTGCAACCTGCGGCACGAAAAGGAAACACACATAAGCCTGTAAAAACTGCAAAGCAACAAATCCGTCGTATCGGTGGAGCACTGTACCCTAACCGAAAAAAAGGGGAGGACGATACACGGTATCGAGCTTAACACGCAGCAGCAGCAACAAGCAAGTGGAGCGCGGCAGGGAATAGCCAGTGGCGAAGTGGAGGCGGGACTCCGATTCCGTTCTCCAGCTACTGGCGTCCCTCCTGGTGTCGTGATCGCCGTCACCGGTCAGAATCAACGGGCGAGATCTCGGACGTGGAGTTGCAGTCCGAAGAGGAGGACACAGGCCCGAACGCGGCGGACCTGGGAGAGGTCGTCGCCATCTCGTCCGACGAGAGCGAACCGGAGGACGCGATCGAGAAGGAGGACGGGAGCCCAAGGAGTAAGCACGCATCACGGAGTCGCGGGCGGTCACGGTCCGACAGTGGGAGGCCCGGCGACGAGGGCAGCAGTCGCCGCGTGGCAGCAGAGGCTAAGGGACGCAAAGGCAGAGGAGGCCGGACTGTGGGAGCAGCCGCAGCAGTCACTGCATCATCAGGAACAGCCGCCGCAGTCGCTGTCGGCACCTCAGCCGCCTTCGGCAGCGTTGCCACCGCTACCGCCATCACGTGCGCCGAGGGGCATCATAATCATGGTATTGCTGTAAAGGGAAAAAACGTTAGCTACAAAAAAAACGTAAATGTCCTGTTTACTTACCAGATTTCGGAAAACAACGAGGCCATTGAGAAAATTATGGACGGGGGCGCCTGACGATAGGCGGTCGATTGATAGTTGCGATCGATGGGTACAAGAAAAAACGGAGACACCGAAGAATCTTTGGCAACTTAAGACAACGAAAACGATAACGGCAACAACGATGACAACGCTGGACCCACTATCGATAAGTGCGATTGAGACGTGTTCAGTAGAGTGGCCAGACGACGGGAATCGGAATGTTGATTTCAAACACGGGGAACTGTCTGGGCGGGAAATTCAAATTCCACGCGGGAAACTGTCTGGGGAACGAGATACAGTTTTGGGAAAGTTCAAGCCTTTCGGGGAACAGGCTAACTCAGCACAGCCATGGGAAAGTTAAAAGTCTTTCAGGGCGCTGTCAGGGAAAGTTGAAGTCTTTTGGGGAACTGTCTGGGGATCACGACCAGAACGAGTTTGGCGGGGAATTTCAATAAACGGAAAACAGGGCGGGTAAATCACCACTTTCATCACATTTCCGAGGAAAGGGGGAAAGGGGGGAAAAGGGTCTTAAAACTCCCCACAAATCTCGATTCAGGCGAGCTGCCTAGCAACAGCGAAGGAGGCGAGAATGCCGGAGGAGTCAAAGGCAACAAGGTCAAACGATAAACAACGGACCTTGGACCCGGCAAAGCGGAGACACCGTGAATTAACGGTACAACGCTGGACATTGGACCCTCACACGGCAAGGGCAACAAGGTCGAACGGTAAATTGGCGGATTTCGGACCTGCACAAAGAGGACGCACCGTGAACCAACGGTGCGGCAGTGGACCTTGGATCTGATCACGCAAGCTGGAGAAGAGATGGGACCATCACAAGCTATAAAAGGGGGCGCAAGCGCATCTCAGGGGGAAGTAATAGAGTTAATCAAGTGCCGAGTACCAGGATCAAGATCGCAAAGTCGTGACTGTGAGTCTACAAGGCTGAGACTTCAACGCTGAGATCCAACGGGTGCTAGGTCGTGGTTTAATCGAGCTCAGGGAGTCCTTGCGTGGAGTCTGCGATAAAGGTGGATGGGCGAAGAGGCAGAACCTAGTTCTGCCTTTCCGGTCCCGACAATGAGGTTCGCATAACATCCAAAGTCTCGAAGGAGGCATCACGAGTCAGATACCAGCAAGCAGTCGACGACGAAAACAGTGACGAGGAGCGACGCCGCAGAGAACGACGATGAGGAGCAGCAGTAGCGGAAGAGCCGCGAGGCTATATACAAGGAGACAAATAAAAACCTGTACGATCCCAACAGAACACTTGCGTTATTTTTTGGTCAAAAGCAATCAGCCAATATAAATTTGGTGGAACGATCTCATAACCTCTCTGAGCTAGCCGCCCGTTCACGTAGCGAGCGAGAATATCTAAGAAATCAGGTGGTTACACTACTCGCGGCAATCGACGGTCTTGATTCGCCACATGCCCAAGTGCCACAGAACCGGCAATTTCTTCTTTGTCCATATTACGCAACTTTGTGATAAGTGACGTAATTTTTCGGCTTGCATACACGGCGAAGCTATCATCATCATTTGGTTGATGTCTAGCCAATTCAGGATGTGCATCTGGCACCTTTTAATAACTGATTCTACGACGGCTCTCGGGTTAGCATAGAGCTAAAAATATGTTTATTTACTAAATATAAGAGGGAAAGAACTTCATTTAAATTTAGTTATCTTGTATACAGGTATTGTTTAAAACTAGCATGTAAAATAATTTATAAAACTTTAAATTTTCATAACTTCATATATCGTGCGAGATCAATTGCAGTTTAGAGTATTGGTAACTGTAGTATGCCCATATATCGAGCACCCACTGTACCAAGAGTACTAAAAGGGTACACACTGTAACACTTTGTTGCAGTGTTTACATAATTCAAAGTCCCGGTCATAAACCCAAGTGGCCGAAATACGAACCCATCGCTATGCCTTGGCCCGCACACAGAAAGTGCAAGTGTCTGCATAATTGTATCACGATCGGACTTCATGTATGTGCATATACCTCCGCGTTCCAGCCTAAGTGAGCATAGCTATATATTTAAGAACATATACCCGTCTCTCCGATGCCGCTGTTGGCAGCGCAGCTACGAGACTCAGAGCTCTTTAGCTTCTAAGTAAATTTGTAAAACAGAAGAAACTCCTGAGAGCTGGAAGCGGCAACTACAGCCGCTCCAGCAAAATAAAAACCGAACTTAATTAAACTTAAAAGTGGTCTTTTTCTTATATTAAATGGGATTACAATAATTAATCTCTACATGGCGACCGTGAAATTACTACATGGAAAAACAAAAACCGTGACAGCGATGCGAAGATGACAACGGAGGACCGAGGCACACCGCAATAATTAAAGTGAAAATCAACGGAGGACTGAGGACCGATGAAAAAAAAAAACAACAACCGCAGTGAGTAGAGTGTGGTGTGTGCTAAATGCAGGCTGAATTACTGAAGCTACTAAACAGCGGAAGTAAAATTAACTGGAACAACTCGGTAAAAATACACGCCGTAGTTGAGCATATAAAACTCTAATAATCGAAAGAAAAAGTCAAACCACAACCACCCACACATCCACCTACCCTGCAATCCAAAGCCTATTTAAAATTCAAGAAAAATTACCTCTGCCACAGAAACTGCAGATCCCAACACTAAAGAAGAAGTGCCTAAACGACTGCGAGGGACCACTGTACTCGCCTCATTGCGAGTACACCTGTGCAGCCAGCACCGGTGCCCCATCGTGGAAGTCCAGCCTGTGCAGCCAGCACCGGCAACGTCTTACCACCCAAGTATGACCAAGGAAAAGTGAACCGACAGCGATTCCTAGAACGAATTTTTTTTTTCACCGTGCACTGCGTTGCACAATTTTTTTATATTGCACTGCGATGCATATTTTTTTTTATAGTATATAAAAGTTATTGTAAAAATTGAGCGAGCCCAATTAGCGTGTGGCCTGAAAACCATGCAAAAACTAGGCAGGTTACTATGTAAAATTTCTTTTTCTTATTTATGAATTCTATTTCCCAATTCCATAAAATTCTGCAATCTCTTACCTTATGAGCCAATATAAATGGCAAATTAAAAAGCAAATGAACTACACACTAAACGTAAACCCTTATATACACAATTCTGAAAAAACACCCAACCGCTAATGTAATCAATAAAATTGAATCAAAAAATATCGATACCGATTTAACAATCCTATCAATAATTGTTTTCATTATGAGTGGATTCATTTTGTATAAAGCCTATATGTACCACAACAAGTGCATATCAAAATAGGCTGTAAACAGAAGCCGGGCTAACGATCTGGATAAGATATAAATTATAAAAATATGTTAAAAAAAAAAATACAAATTATATACAAATATGTATATTTTGACTGTGACATTTTTAAGAAAGAACTAAATGTTATCAAAAAAAATCACCTTATTTTGAATTATTATTATTGAAAATGAAATAAAAATAATTAAAAACTAAATACTATCGATAAGGAACCAAATTTTGAGAATAGAGTATTAGCCATAGTTATTTCTCATATTAATTCTGAAATATTTTATCATTACAAATGTCGAAGAACTAAAAAAAAATTATAAAACAGCAAAGTTCTAATTTTTAGTACTTTTTTTTTCCGATTGTTCCTATGGGAGCTATATGATATAGTTGTCCAATCCGGCTCGTTCCGTCTTATATACTACCTGCAATAGAAAGACAACTTTTGGAAAAGTTTCATGCAGATAGCTTTAAAACTGAGAGACTAGGTTGCGTAGAAACGGGCGGACAGACGGACAGACTGACAGACGGACGGACCGACGGACATGGCTAGATCGACTCTCCTAGTGATGCTGATCAAGAATATATATACTTTATAGGGTCGGAGATGTCTCCTTCACTGCGTTGCAAACTTCTGACTGAAATTATAATACCCTCTGCAAGGGTATTTAAAGCCAAAATGGCAAAAACAAGCCAGAAAGGCAAAACAGCAGAAAAATTAATAACAGAAATAGACAATTTACGAAAGCTTCGTACATTGATGAAGTCCTATCGGCCGAACACGCTGACAAATTCAGCACAAAGGAAGCCATCACCGCAATGGTTAAAAATTGTGAGCATGGCCGCCTTAGAACAATATTGGAAGCAGGCAGTTTTGCAACTATGAACGAAGCAGTCACCAAGTACATACAATGCAGTATTGAAATGACGGACAATGCTAATTCAATATTGTACACCCAAAGAGGAAACAACTATCTCGGCAATAACTTAAGAAACAATTATCGCGGTAGGGGTAACAATAGAGGTAACTATCACAACAACGGATATTACCAAAACAACGGATATTACCAAAACAACGGCTATACCCAAAACAACGGCTATATATAGAAACAACTACAGAGGTGGAAACAACCGCGGTGGAAACAACCGCGGGGGAAACAACAATAATCATAACAACAACGTTGGGGTAGTCCAAACCATTTCGAGAAACTCCTAAACATCTTTACACCATTAATCTCAGTCAGATCTCATTCGTCACTTTCATAAACGTAGCAACAGGACAAAAATTAGATTAGAATTAGAATTCTAGTAGATATAGGTGCGGAAATATCCATATTGAAGGAAAATTCCGATATTTTTCAACACATTCAAAATAATGATATAATAAACATACAGGGAATAAGTCAGGAAGTTATCAAATCAAAAGGCTTAACTCTCATTGAAATACAAACTTCTAAATATATAATCCCACACAAATTCCATATCGTAAATTTACAATTCGCTATTCCTTGTGATGGAATACTAGGAATCGATTTTATTAAAAGATACAACTGTCAACTAGACTTCAAGCCGTCTGAAGACTGGCTTAAATTTAGACCAAATAACCTCAAATATTCGATTTATGTTTCAACATTCAGTTCTGGCGACAACTCCCTTATTCTGCCTGCAAGATCCCAAGTCGTCCGAAAAATGGAAATAAATTCAGAAGAAGGCAGTTTTTTAATTCCGAATCAAGAAATCCAGCATTATATTGCAAATACCAAAGCAACAGTCCAAAATGCATACATAAGACTATTAAACACAACAAATACGGATCAGGTAGTTTACACTAACAATATTTAACAAGAACCACTTTCAAACTACGATGTAGTACGAAGAGATTTCAAAAACCGAGAAAAGATTGTATTAACTCAGCTTTCAAAAAACTTCCCGCCACAATTCAATAAACAACTAACAAAATTATGCACCCAGTATAGCGATGTATTCGGACTAGAAACCGAATCGATCACTACCAATCATTTTTATAAACAAAAACTGAGATTGAATGATAATGAACCCGTATACATAAAAAATTTAGAAATCCTCATAGTCAACAAGACGAGGTTCAAAAACAAGTTCAAAAACTCATTAATGACAAATTAGTGGAACTGTATCACCTTATATAAGCCCTCTTCTATTAGTACCCAAAAAGTCAATTCTAAATTCGGAAAAGAAAAAATGGCGATTAGTAATTGACTATCGTTAGATAAATAAATAACTCTTGTCTGATAAATTTCCACTCCTTAAAATTGATGATATTTTAGATCAACTAGGTAGAGCAAAATATTTCTCATGCCTTGACTTAATGTCCGGTTTTCACCAAATTAAACTCGAAAACAGTTCACTTGATTTAACATCCTTTTCAACAAACAATGGTTCATATCGCTTCACGCGATTACCATTCGGTTTAAAAGTAGCGCCAAATTAGTTTAAGAGAATAATGACTATAGCTTTCTATGGATTGGAACCTTCGCAAGCATTTCTTTATATGGATGATTTAATAGTCATTGGTTGTTCCGAAAAACATATGCTCAAGAATTTAACTGATGTTTTCGAGAAATGTAGGCAACACAACCTATAGTTACATCCTGAAAAATGTATTTTTTTTATGCACGAAGTCGCTTTTCCAGGACATAAGTGCACTGATAAAGGAATCTTGCCTGATGACAAAAAATACGACGTCATTCAAAATTATACAGTCCCACATGATGCATACAGCGCTAAAAGATTCATTGTATTTTGCAATTATTACAGACGGTTTATAAAAAATTTTGCTGAATATTCCCGTCACATAAAAAGATTGTGTAAGAAATATGTAAATGCCAAAGATCTGAATGCCAAACCGCCTTCGAGCATCTTAAATAAGCATTAATTTTGCAAAGAGTTTTGCATAATTACAGATGCTAGCAAATATGCTTGTGGAGCACTCCTAACACAAAACAAAAAGCTTCCAGTTGCGTACCCATCAAGATGTTTTACAAAAGGTGAAAGCAACAAGAGCACACTACTCAATAATAAAGATATGATAAAGAAGCTATATTGTCTACATTCCATGATGATCCAATACAAGGAGGTCATACAGGCATTACAAAAACCTTGGACAAGGTCCAGAGACACTATGTATATGGGATAAATATTCAGTTATTGAAGATCAATGTAAAAATCGAAATATTAAAAATCATAACTTCAACTGCACATCACCACCAGACTGTGGGAACTGTGGAGCGAAGCCACATAACATTTAATGAGTTTATCAAATCATACATCTCAGTTGACAAAACAGAATGGGATGTGTGGCTGTAATACTTCGTATATAGTTTTAATACAACCCCCTTTATGGCACATGACTATTGTCCATATGAGTAAGTTTCAAATTTGCCTAAACATTTTAATAGTATAGATAACATAAAACCCATTTATAATGTGAAGACTATGCTAAGGAATCAAATGGAAGGAATAAGGAGCCAATAGTTCATAAACATAGATTAAAAATTTTTATTTCATAATCAATTTAGTTGTTTTATAAATATAATACGTGTAAGTAAAAAAAAAAATAAAAATTATTAAAATAACAAACAAAAAACAAGAAAGGAAGCAAACTTCGGCAAGCGGAAGTTCATATACCCTTGCAGCTATTGCAAAAACTAAATATTATTGAAAACATTAAAATTATGATTTACTTGCGTATATGTTTAAAAACTTTGCAGCTATGATGATTTGAAGCTTAATTAATCGATAATTCCTATGGCAGCCATATAATATCGTTTTCCGATTTTGATAAAATTAAAAACGTTATTCTAATCTATCACAGTATTACAAAGTCTAAAAGAATTAAAAAAAAAATTACAAAATAGAAAAGTTTCATTTTTAAACTAAATGTTTTTATATAATATTGTTTCTATGGGAGCTATGATATAGTCGTCCGATTTTGATGAAATTTAACCCGTAATTCTGAAATATTTAATCATTACTATATGTCGAAGTACTAAAAAAAAAATAGAAAACAGCAAAGTTATAAATTTTTTCCTTTATTATTTTTTCGATTGTTTCTATGGGAGCTATATGCTATAGTTGTCCGATCCGGCACGTTCCGACTTATATACACCTGCAATAGAAATACAACTTTTGAGAAAGTTTCATGCAGATAGTTTAAAACTGAGAGACTAAGTTGCGTAGAAAGGGACGGACAGACAGACGGACATGGCTAGATCGACTCTCCTAGTAATACTGATCAAGAATATATTTACTTTATAGGGTCGGAAATGTCTCCTTCACTGCGTGGCAAACTTCTGACTGAAATTATAATACCCTCTGCAAAGGTATAAAAAACATAAAAGAAAAAAAAAAATTTTTAGATAATATCATTTCTTAAATTTTATAAAATCCATAATTAAATTGGAAAATAACTTCATTATATGAGAGCTGGAAGCGGAAACTACAGCCGCTCCAGCAAAATAAAAACCGAAATTAATTAAACTTAAAAGTGTTTTTTTTTCTTTAATTAAACGGAATTACAATAATTAATCCCTACTTGGCGACCGTGAAATAAGTACTTGGAAATACATAAATAAATCAATACATAACAAAGGGCTAAAAAAAATATATTTAAATTGATAATTACAAATTTTCTCTTTTGCTTCAATGTTTCCTCTTGTTTATTTTATAAGAAATACTATCGTTAGCGTTCGGACATGTCATTTAGTATTTAGTTACTTTTCTATTTCAAAGCTTTTTTTGTGGCGATAAATTTACACTCGATAAATTAATTGCGTAAAACAATTTCGCATGTAAACGCATGCAAGCCAAAAACGTGACCGAAATTTACATACACATCTTTTGAATTATACATGTCCCTGCTCTTTGCCTATACTAGCATATTTTAGCTCTATTGATAACTAACGATAAAAGCTTTCGAACTTATTGTTCTCTCCTTATGTACAACTCTTTTTATATTCAGATTTCTTTTAACATTTTAACATTTCAACTTATTTATATTTTTATTGATTTTAATAAGTAGAACTTAGCCTTAACTTATACGATTTTCATTTTTACTAGGTTTTTTGTTTTTTTATTTGGCGATTTCAAATTTACTTCATTTTATTTGCATAAACATCTGGGTTTGCTTTTACTTTTGTGTTTACATTTAGGTTTGCGTTTACTTTTTATATGTATTCTCGTTTACTTTTATGTATTTGCTTTGCGTTTACTTTTGGGCACTATTCTGACTTAGTTTTAGACACTTCACTATGGGAAATACTGGGATTTATTTGCTGTAGGCCATATCTGTTGATTAGCAGAGCGCAGACGCATTTATAATCCATATTATATTTATGCTTTTTAATTAATTCGAAATACGTATGATACCAAAAAAAAATGTACTGTAAACTATCTTGCGGCATGCCGATGGCGCTGGTTATGTTGACTTCCTGATGGGGTTTCCTTCTCGTCGCTGCACCGGGGCTTAGACGAAGACGTTGACGAACTGAACTGCCTTTTTGGGGCAGAAATGACTGATGATATGATCGCCGCTTCTGGCTCCGCGGCGGAGGTACTTGGTGACGAAAGGGCATGTAAGAATGCCGTCCCCTATGACAAATAAAACGCCTGAATGAGGGCATATTCACTTGCACCGGTTATAGGTTATTACTTACCCGTGGGGGTGTGGTAATTAACCGTTTTGGCCAGAATCTGGCCAAGAATTATCTCTCGGCTACTATAACTCCTTATGCCGCGCACTAATTTGTGCAGTGGTGAGCTGCGAAAGTCTTGATCGGCCACAACCTCTTAACTTTCAGGTGTATAACCGCTGTACTTATGCCAGCTATACAACCGCTCATGCCGAGACTCAGATTAACAAGAAATCATGAGGTTTGCGAGGGCGGATATTACAAGATGCGTTACAACCGGGATTAGAGCTGGGTTATCTCTAAAAACGTTAACGCTAATGCAGTCCTAGCTATTGACGATTAATCTCTCACGCATAAGGTTGCCATTAACAGCCGATACCGCCCGCTAGGTGGCGCAACAAGGCATTTGATATGTGGTTCTATACTCAAAGATAGTCGCAGCTGGTCTCTCTGAATTGTCGAACCGTAGCTCAAGTAATTGCCTAAATGGCTTCCAAGTGATGCCAGGGTAATAGACTTGCGAAATGCACTTTGACGCACTTCCTTCCAATGACTTCGTTAATGCCAAAATTAGTGCGCTGCCTTGCAATGGTTGCACCATTGCATAGCATCTGATCCAGCTATGTCCTAGTTAAACTTCGGCAACACTATTTTAGCACTGCGCAAGGGCTCGCCTGATGAAGACTGCAACGCTTTTGCAAGTTCTAGAAAGTTTTGGTTTTCTGTTCTAACAAAACACTAAACTGCTCCTGAATAATTTTAGGCCGAGGGCTATATCCCACTTCTGATATCGAAGACGAGTCTCGGTTGTCGCCCGACGGTGGAGTTGAGGGAACATCGTTCTCATCCATTCTTATAAGCCAAACGAGTGGAGCGAGTCCCAGTGCGCGTTGTATCAACTAACTTGAAAACTCAACTGCGCCACGTGCGACTGACTATTTCACCACCGAACGTACGGTCTCTTTTTTTCTACCAGACGCTGAACCACACTGACGACAACTTATATTCAGTGCTGCCAAATTTTGAGAGATAAAATAAGCTAGATTGAAGAAAAAAATAAGCTAGCATGAGCTAAAAATTAAAAAAAATTAAGCTAAAAATAAGCTAACCATGGAAAACATTAAAATAGTTGATTTTTTACTTTTATTGATATTATATTTATATAGCTATTAGAGCAAAGAAATAAATAAACTGTTTGACACACAGTTGGGATAAATGGTCAATAGGTGCTATGGCCGAGTGTTCAGCAATGTATAAACAAAGTGCAACCTCCTGCTCCTCTGTTTTTGTGGGCTGTCTACCAAAATGTATTGTATGATTTTGTGCCACGCTTGCAATGCACGCAATATGTTTCTTAGCTTGAGCACGCTGCCGTATCTTAAATAACTTGGCCCCAATCGATACCTTACAAAAGCAGCAGTACGCTTTTGTGGAGTCGGTTGGCACTTTGCGTAGCCACTGCTTAAATTCTTCAAAATTTAACCACGAATCGCGAAAATTTTGCTTGTAAGTCACTTTCGGCATGTTTCTTAAACTACGCAACAACAAACGAAAAACAAACATGTGCAAAATTTCAGTGTGACCGAAACTTCCTAACGATTATTATTAAAATACCAACAAAAAATATGACTTTTGTCCAAATTATCGATAAAAATTACCAAAAATTATAATACAATCGAAAAACAAAAAATTTTTTGTTATAAATTTTTTTAAGCCGAAATTAGCTAAATGAAATTTGAAATAAGCCAGATTTTAAGCTATATGCATTTCAAGTATTTTTCAAGCTATTTCATTTTAAAATATGCTAAATCTAGCTTGAAATAAGCTAAAATGGCAACAATGCTTATATTGTCGTCCCACTCTTTTAGTGTTAAGCAACTTCAAAAGGATGTCTCCTTTACCACGCTGACGACATCGTCCCCTTCTCATAGTGCTGTGTAACTTCACACCAGCTTCTTCGCCCCTAGAGTTGAGCGCGCAATTCAAATAACCAAACATTCACCGACGTATTTGTAAAATTTCGGATTAAGTAATTAATTCACTACTAGTCTGAAGGTGTAATGGTAATTTGGTAATATAAATAAATTGTCTGTGATCAACCGCTTTCCAACGTGCTAGAGGTCTGGACTTTCTTACAAAAAAATTTTAAATTTGTTAGTAATTGAGAAATTTTTTATGAATCTTCTTTTTTAATTTTGAAATTAATAGTTTTTTTGTCAACAATTAAATTAATTATTTTTCTAGCGACACCTAAGTCAATCAAATGCTTAGGGTCGAGAGCAAAAGCAGTAATTATATCAAATGGAATTTGTTCGATTAAAAGTGATTTATTTTAGTATAATGGCAAGTGGTGTGAAGGAAAAGATCTGTTTCGAAAATGATCATTGCTAATAGGAAGACCTGGAACTTTACTATAAACAGTTACATGGCTAATACGTTTTCCAACTTGATTGCCTTTCATGCAGCCAATAAATGAGTTGGTACCTGGTTTCCCACACATAAACGATCTTGCGGGGGCATCACAGATAAAAGACCTTAGTTTTAATACGACACCAATTTTAAAAGGACAATCAGCAAGTTTTACCAGCTCAGATACAAAACCGCTCATATATTCGTCTACATTAGCTGGCTTTCGACTACCAACATAAGAGCCAATCAAAAACACATCGCTGCTGGGAATATTTTGAAAGTATCCTAAAATTGGGCACAAACTGGTATTTGAACTTTTAAAAAGCGCTGGTCCGTCAACGTTGACATCTGAAACTATTTCGGAATTATCTACGAGCTTATTTTTTATAAATTCAAAAAATTTTTAATGCCAATGTCAGAGTAGTACGGACATCCGCTCTAGGTAAATTTAAGTTGATTTTGCGAATTCAAAATTTGTAAAACAGCATCAAGTTGATCTCTAGTGACATTATTATTATGGTACCAATCTAATACTTTTTCACGGAGATACGGTTTATTTTCGCAAACAACAAATGCATAATTAAGATCCGGGTCATAGGTATCATATTCAAATAATAGTTTGTTGCACTTTTATCCGATTCGGGTTCACATAAATTTGAGCATTCATTTCCAGAATTATTTTCTGTATCAAAAGTAAGAGCTCCAGCAGCCAATTGCAGAAGCTTTTCATTTTGATTTTCGGTTAAACGGAGAATATTTGACCGCGACATTACCCTCATTTTAAATTATATTAGTTTTGTTTATATTGTAAAATATATTTTTTTAATTAAATTAATATTTTATTTTTATATTATTATTATTTTTCTTAAATTTTTGTTCTCTTAATAAAACACCACTAGTATGTAGATGTAAGTCCTCCCTAGGTAGGCGTAAAAGAAAGAAAGAAAAAAGAGAGCACACAACTAAACGAAACGAGTTCACAAAACACAAAATTCAAATTTATGAAATATATATTAATTACCTTCTGTTTTAAAATAGTTTTTCTGGAATTAAACGAATATAATATTAATAAAATCAACACAATTTATGGATATGTATTTATTATAAAATAAAACTCAAACCTTATTGGAGTGTACGCTCAAAAAAAATTATTCTCTTTATTTTTTTGATTAACAGCCACACACGGTTTTAGGAACAATTTGTTTATATTTGTTTTGACCGTAAACTGTTTTAAGACTGTTAATAAGTGTTTATAAATAGAATATTGTTTTGGCACAGGTAGAATTTACATGTTTTTAAATTAGTCCAATTTTTGTTCATGTTTTTTTCGTTCACATTGTTAGTATTTGTTAGGACCGTACACTGTATATAATATTGTTAATAAGTGTTTTTAAATTGAATAATTTTTGGGAACAGGAACACATCACATATTGTTTTTATTAATCCAGTGTTTGATTCATGTTATTTTACTCCTTTTTTTTTTAGTTTGTTGAAAATTTTAACTGCAGCGATTTTAAATTTTATTTGAAACACAGCACTCAAGATTGTCTCCAAGAAAATCAAAACGCAAGCGGCGAGAAATGCAAAAGAAACGAAGAAGTCCGCGCGCTTTGTATTCGTGTATATATTATTACCTAAAATTAAAATATTTAAAAAACTTCTTCAAATTAATCATTTTCTAATATAATATAAAATATATAAAATATATTAAATATTATTATTATTATTATTATTATTATTAAGAAAATTAAATACTTATATTTTTTACAGAATTAATTTTAGGAAAATTTTAACTAGTCAGTTACCACCAACATAACCGAACGTTCAGTTAAATTTTTTTGAAGATAATAAGTGAACATATTTACGCCGCTGTTGTTCATTAAGAAAAGTATAATAAATTGGTTTCCAAATTTTTGTTCATTCCAAAACAAGACTTCTGTTTGCGTTCTTTAGTAAGCGAGGTTATCGTTGAAAAACACGATCTCAAAAATATCGGACGATCGGCAGCGTTCGGGTTTTAGCTTTTTGTTTTCATTGCAAAAGAAGGCTTTTTTATGCATTATAGTAGAAGAGTAGTAGATTTCACAAAGCATAAACAATGCTTCTTTATAGCTTCTTACATTCTTCTTAGCTTGCAAAGCATGCATGAAAGAATCTTTTTATACCCTTGCAGAGGGTATTATAATTTCAGTCAGTAGTTTGCAACGCAGTGAAGGAGACATCTCCGACCCTATTAAGTATATATTCTTGATCAGCATTACAAGAAGAGTCGATCTAGCCATGTCCGTCTGTTCGTCTGTCCGTCCGTCTGTCCGTCCGTTTCTACGCAAACTAGTCTCTCAGTTTTAAAGCTATCTGCATGAAACTTTCCCAAAAGTTTTCTTTCTATTGCAGGTAGTAAATAAGTCGGAACGTGCCGGATCGGACAACTATAGCATATAGCTCCCATAGAAACAATCGGAAAAATAAAGGAAAAAATTATAATGTTACTGTTTTTTAGTTTTTTTTGTTCTTCGACATATAGTAGTGGTTAAGTATTTCAGAATTACGGGTTAATTTTCATCTAAATCGGAAGACTATAGCATATAGCTCCCATAGGAACAACCGGAAAAATACATGAAAAAAATTATAACTTTGCTGTTTTTTAATTTTTTTTTTTTTAGTTCTTCGACATAAATATAATAAACAAAAAAATATATTAAAATAAATTAAAAACAAGAAACAAACATTAAAATTATGATTGACTTGCGTGTATGTTTACATTGAAGCTATATGAAACTTATTTGATAGTTCCTATGGCAGCTATATGATATCGTTTTCCGATTTTAATAACATTAAAAGCGTAATTCTGAACTGTCAAATTATTAATTAATCATAAAGAATTTGTAAAAAAGATTACAAAATTAATAAGTTAAATTTAAAAAAAAATTGTTTTTAATATTTTTATTGTTCCTATGGGAGCTTTAAGCTACAGTCGTCCGATTTTGATGAAATTTAAACCGTAATTCTGAAATATTTAACCATTACTATATGTCCAAGAACTAATAGAAAAATTAAAAAACAGCAAAGTTATAATTTTATTTGTTTTTTTTTTCCGATTATTCCTATGGGAGCTATATGTTATAGTCGTCCGATTTTGATGAAATTTAAAATTTTAAAATTCTGAAATATTTAACCATTACTATATGTCGAAGAAATAAAAAAAAAATTAAAAAATAGCAAAGTTATAATCTTTTTTTATTTTTTTTTTTCGATTGTTCCTATGGGAGCTATATGCTAAGTCGTCCGATCCGGCTCGTTCCGACTTATATACTACCTGCAATAGAAAGACATCTTTTGGGAAAGTCTTATGCAGATAGCTTTAAAACTGAGAGACTAGTTTGCGTAGAAACGGACGGACAGACGGACGGACAGACGGACATGGCTAGATCGACTCGCCTAATGATGCTGATCAAGAATATATATACTTTATAGTGTCGGAGATGTCTCCTTCACTACGTTGCAAACTTCTGACTGAAATTATAATACCCTCTGCAAGGGTATAAAAATTATAAAAATAAGACAATTGCAACAAATGGGCAAGAAAGATTACCATAATGTTGACCCGATAGGTCCTCCAATCCAAACATGATATAATCAATTTTAGCAACG
The DNA here is from genome assembly GCF_025200985.1 of Drosophila gunungcola. Classification (NCBI taxonomy): domain Eukaryota; kingdom Metazoa; phylum Arthropoda; class Insecta; order Diptera; family Drosophilidae; genus Drosophila; species Drosophila gunungcola. The sequence goes on from NW_026453162.1 coordinate 2,248,501, forward strand.
AGGGATGAAATCCCTATTGGCGAAAAGTGCTTTAAGGCAATCTTTATCAAATGCTTTTGCAAAATCCAAGTAGATACCATCTACCTGACACTGACGTTGAAAATCACCGAGACAATAATTACTAAAAACAGCTAAATTTTAGGTAGTAGACCTGGACATGAACCCATGCTGATTGGGGGAAATGTAGGGCTTCACAAGAAGGAAAGATGATAATCCGTTCAAAAAGTTTAGATATGTTACTTAATTTGGCAATGGGTCGATAGTTAATGATAAGGCATTTACTACCCGATTTATTAATTGGTGTAACCGTGGCTTCTTTCCAAATTTTTTTTTGAATTAACAAACCTCCAGAAAGTTTTAAGATTTTGTTTAAGACCATTCTCAACATTGATAATGTACTGGTTGTACAGAAATTTATTTAAATATTGACTCGTTCCCAGTCAAGAGAGTTACGAGTTGCCTGATATCGCTTGTAAAACTTATTACGAAGGTTTTTATATTTCTTTAGACCACTTGTGTACCATGACAGCCTATAAGGACTCCGTACCTTCAGAGGACAATTCCATTTATTTTCATTAAATGTATAAAATGAACTTAAGGTAATTCACGCTCAAAAGTATAAAATTGTAAATTTAAAAGCAATGGCATATGATGAACATCGCACTTCGAAATAGGACATCCGCATAGGCTTATTAGAATAATTAATTTCTGAATTCACAAAAACTAGATCTAAAAATCTATTTTAACTGTTAAAGATTGTGTTTATCTGGGTTTAGCCCAAACAGAACAAGTCATCAATAGGATCTCATGTGGTAAGCATTGTTGCCATTTTAGCTTATTTCAAGCTAGATTTAGCATATTTTAAAATGAAATAGCTTGAAAAATACTTGAAATGCATATAGCTTAAAATCTGGCTTATTTCAAATTTCATTTAGCTAATTTCGGCTTAAAAAAATTTATAACAAAAAATTTTTTGTTTTTCGATTGTATTATAATTTTTGGTAATTTTTATCGATAATTTGGACAAAAGTCATATTTTTTGTTGGTATTTTAATAATAATCGTTAGGAAGTTTCGGTCACACTGAAATTTTGCACATGTTTGTTTTTCGTTTGTTGTTGCGTAGTTTAAAAAACATGCCGAAAGTGACTTACAAGCAAAATTTCCGCGATTCGTGGTTAAATTTTGAAGAATTTAAGCAGTGGCTACGCAAAGTGCCAACCGACTCCACAAAAGCGTACTGCTGCTTTTGTAAGGTATCGATTGGGGCCAAGTTATTTAAGATACGGCAGCGTGCTCAAGCTAAGAAACATATTGCGTGCATTGCAAGCGTGGCACAAAATCATACAATACATTTTGGTAGACAGCCCACAAAAACAGAGGAGCAGGAGGTTGCACTTTGTTTATACATTGCTGAACACTCGGCCATAGCACCTATTGACCATTTATCCCAACTGTGTGTCAAACAGTTTATTTATTTCTTTGCTCTAATAGCTATATAAATATAATATCAATAAAAGTAAAAAATCAACTATTTTAATGTTTTCCATGGTTAGCTTATTTTTAGCTTAATTTTTTTTTAATTTTTAGCTCATTCTAGCTTATTTTTTTCTTCAATCTAGCTTATTTTATCTCTCAAAATCTGGCAGCACTGGTGGTAGTGAACGTTGCTGGGAATTAAATTAGAGTGGGGACCCTGCACCAAAACAAGAATCCTAGATTAAAGTCACCCAATACGCAGATACGATTGGTATCCAGTAGCCCTTGATGAACTCATGAAATGTTATCCAAATGGGCCTCATAGAGGCTGAAGTCGCTGTTAGGTGATATGTATGATGCAACATGTATATAACTTTTACATATGGCCCAACAACTGAAACGGAAATCTGGTCCACCAATGAATCCTCATTTGAGAAAATAATATTTTCGGAAAGAAGAGTGCGTCGGACTGCCACAATAACTCCTCTACCTCTTGAATGGTGCGTTTTCTCAGCATCCCTATCTTTACGATAAATCAGGAACTGGTTAAAATCAAAGAAAACAAGAAAGGAAGCAAACTTCGGCAAGCCGAAGTTCATATACCCTTGCAGCTATTTCAAAAACTAAATACTCTTTAAAACGTTAAAATTTTGCGTGTATGTTTAAAAACATTGAAGCTATTATGATTTGCAGCTTAATTTTGATAGTTTCTATGGCAGCTATACGATTGTTCCTATGGGAGCTATATGCTATAGTCGTCCGATTTTGTTGAAATTTAAACAGTAATTCTGAAATATTTAACCATTACTATATCTCGAAGAACTAAAAAAAAAATTAAAAAACACCAAAGTTATAATTTTTTTTATTTATTTTTCCGATTGTTCCTATGGGAGCTATATGCTATAGTCGTCCGATTTTGATGAAATTTAAAACGTAATTCTGAAATATTTAACCATTACTATATCTCGAAGAACTAAAAAAAAAATAAAAAAACAGCAAAGTTATAATTTTTTTATTTAATTTTATGATTGTTCCTATGGGATTTATGATTGTTCCTAAGTTAGAAATTTCGGAATTAGTTGAAGGTGGAATGTAAACGCTGAAATTGGAGCTGCAGTGGTAATGGCCGTCTTGTTCCGCGGCATAGTATCAACATGATTAGACAAATTCGGCAGAGCCGAAATCTGAAACTTAAAAAAATTGAAAGAGATAAAAATGGGGAGAGAAGTTCTCTCTCAAATTGTTCCGAAAGTTACCGAAGTATTCTTCGGGTCTTGTCGTTTCCCTTTAAAATTTTCCCCCGCAGCGCGGGGTAAAGTTTTGCCTTTGATTGAGCGCAAAGAAGTGGAACCTTGGACATCACAGAAAATAACCGATTGTTCGACCTTTTGGTCGAATTTAATTTGTTGGAGCCCGAGCGATAATTGCACAGTAAGTAAATAATATATGATTAAATGAAAATTAAATATATAATTATTATTATATACATGTAGAAATAATACTTTATATAACAATTTTCATTTAATTTAAGCAAGTTTGATTGTATTAATTTATTTCTGAACAAAAAAAACTGTTTCGAGTGTTTAAATACACTATGTAACACGTGCTTAAGTGAAACAAAAGAGTTTTGAAATATAAATTTACTGCAAGTAACGCTGCTTCAGTTCGTGTATGTATGTATGTGTTTTTTGGTTTCCTTTGATTTTTATTCTTGTTCGACTTGTAAATGCTCGCACAACGTCACAGTCGTAAGAGTTAGAATCATAAGATTTACAAGCATTAAAGCTATGATGATTTGCAGCTCAATTATTCGATATTATCTATGACAGCTGTACAATATCGTTTTCCGATTTTAATAAAATTAAAAGCGTAATTCTGAACTGACAAATTATTAATAATTAAAATAAACAATTTTTATTAATATTGGTATTGTTCCCACGGGAGCTTTATGTTATAGTCGTCTATTACTATATGTCGTAGAACTAAAAAAAAAAAATTAAAACACAGCAAACTTATAATTTTTTTCCGATTGTTCTTATGGCAGATATATGCTATAGTCGTCCGATCCGGCTCGTTCCGACTTTTGTACTATCTGGCTAAGCTTTTAAGCACGATGCATGGATGCAATCGGATCCGAAGAAAGTTCTGGATAATGGGTTTAAAAAATACTGTTAAAATCGTCGTGAATCATTGTGTACGGTGCACCAGATTTCGACAGCAAAAAGTTACTACATCACAAAAAAAAAAAAAAGTTACTACATTACTACATCACAACTACGCCGAACCTATTAATATGAGAGTGTCTAAAGGAAGAGGACAAAAATCGTTCAAAGGATTCATAACCGTTTTTGTATGTATGAACACAATGGCCATTTACTTAAAAGCTGGAAGTGATCTTACTACTGAAGCTTTTATGGCAGCCCTAAAAAGAATCGTATCAAGAAAAGAACAATTAAACGAAACAGTCCGAGCCTATCGGATGAACGCATACAATGGCATTTTGTTCCCACGGCAAGTCCTTTTTTGGAGGAATTTGAGAAGCTGGAGTGAAATCGGTAAAACATAATTTAAAACGAGTCATAGGAGAGAGCCCACTTACTTACGAAGAAATGAAATGAAATGAAGAAATTATTAGCAGAAATTGAAGCCCTATTGAAATCTAGATCGTTATATCCGATTGATGATGAAAACAATCTTGAATAGATTTTCACGCCAGCGCTTTTTCAAATTGGAAGACGAACACTTGATATGCCAGAATATACAACGGAAAAATATGTATCACCTCTCGATAGATGGAAGCTGTTAACAAAAATGAAGACCCATTTCTGGCAGAAATGGAAGGACGAATATCTCGTTACGCTTCAGAAGGTTAACAAATTAATTTGGAAAAAGGGCATGTGGTTCTTATAAAAACTGAAAACAAAAGTCCAACTAAATGGCCGCTTGGAAGGTTAGTAGAAACTAATCCTGTAGCCGATGGAAAAGATAGAGTCGTTTCCGTAAAAACTCAAAGTGGAGTTATTAAGAGACCAATTGTAAAATTGTGTTCACTAGAAACAGATCAAAAGGTAAATAGTTTGTCTTTTAATGTGGTCCCTTATTACCAGGATAAAATCATTGGAAAACTCAGCTAGCGGAATAACAAATATGCAACCATTGGAAAATAATACGATGATATACCTGGAAAATCTTTGACTGATGGGCAACGTAGCGTCGAAATGGAATTTTTTTATATATTATAATAATATATACCGAGTTAAGACAGATAGATAAATATATCTGGGAGCTAAAAATTAATTGCAAGGCTTTAATTTTAAATGAGCTTGTCAAACAATGGTATGCAGTTTTAATAATAGAACTAATCAACTTAATGCAAATAACGAGTTGATATTTAAAACAAAAAGGCAGAAAAGAGCACCCTTTGAGTTTGTTGGAACTATACACCATATATTATTTGGAACCATGGATGCTACAGACAGAAAATTAATTGAAGCATATATACAAAACATCTTTGATAATCAATAAGATCTGCAACAACAGTTCAATGCGTTGGAAGACGATGAGAAATACCTTTGTTCGATCAGGAAGCATCAGCAGTATACAGAATGATACCAATACCATTCGGAAGCTATGGCTAAATATAATTATTAGCTGACTTGTTAATATACAACTTTAACGAAAGCAGGCATTCGTTAAAGTAATCAGCATTTTCTTTGCCGGGGAAACTGGATCTGGAAATCCGCCACAGACAATTCCCGCGAGTTATCGGAACTTAAGCAAAGTCTGAACCCAATATGTGAATTCCAGAAGAGTCGTACTACTTTAAATTCTTGGCTGCATTAATTTTTCAACGACCCGGTACATAAGGAAACCATCAAAGCCATGACACGCAAAATCAAGCAGTACTGAGGCTGCGCAACGAATCTTCAGCCAGCAATAGACAACACCTTTTAACAGCTGCGCACCAAATAATCACAGAAGACAGGATTAAGGAACCGGTGGCACCACTAATTACAGTAGCATTTAATAATAAGAAAGAAAAAATAAAACCAAAGGCATCAAGGCTTATAAATAATACATATGATATAAGAACAAAAATTGAAAATATTAAATTAAGAGGAATTAATATTCTTACTGATAGTGGGCATTTGGCTCTAATAATTATAATTATAACAATAATCTTATAAACTTGACTTATGTTAGGAGTACATGTAAGAATGACAAAAAACATATTAATTTGGAATTCGGGCTAACAATGAACACATTAAATCCGAACAAGTAAAGGAATAAAGTCCCCCGCAGAATGCTCACATCTGAATATGGACAATAAGGCTGTTGGTGCAACACCACTTCAGATAACACATTGGCCTGAGAGCCAGATATCTAGGGAACATGTTCCCTTTCCAACATAAATAGGATGGGATAACCCAAGCAATTGACACTTGAAAATTATTACCCGCTATGACACACACATACTCCCAAATTAAAGTACTCATATAACCCCCTAGAATTGTTTATACATAAGAACCCTGGAACTTATGTACTACATAAGTGGAAAAGGGTATTAAAGACGCGATTAAAGATCAGTTCCTAACGAAATACTGTTCTGTTTTAGTCAGGGATTCGGCAGTTAGCGGTAAAAGTCGCTAACAACAATTGAACCATTTAAATTTGTTTTACTTTTGTTTTCTTCTTTTAAAATATATGTTCCCCCAGAAGCTTTTAACGTTCTAAATAATAAAAGTTTTTGGCCTGATGAAAACTTATAATACAAAAATTTGTTCTTAAAAGACATAGAAACAATAATCGGCCACCGATTTTAGAGTCTGTTCAAAAAAAACTGAACACATACATGTGTTCAAGCCTATCAAAATGTAAGGAAACTTAATAAAAAGTTGCCTGTTCGCTGACTCCACTGCTTTTAATGAACATATTTTAATCTTCACAGAAACGGCTGAAACCGGGGATTTCCACCTACAAACTTTTTCCAAATAGCTTATAACACTTATAGAACTGATCGCGTTTCTCGTAGGGGACTTTATCTATTTTTGTAACCTGATCTTATATCCCCCATGGCTCTGAAATTTTAATTTATGAACATCATTGACCTGCTATTAAATCTGTTCTATCTCTACTTTCTGATATAGAGAGATTTTAATCTCCCAAAAATATCGTGGTCATCTCCTACTGACTTACTTGTTTGCACACCTTTGTTGGATCATGACTTAGACAATGCTGGACTTTTAGATTTATCATTACATCAAATTTGCTTTACCAGTAACGTTGTATCTAGAATTTACCCTCTAGTTGTCCCAGAGGACCGATACCATCCCACAATGAAATTGACAATGACCCTGCTTTGCTCTGATACCTATTCCCATTTAGTTTGTGAAATGCTCAAAATGTTAAAGGTATTTCTTAATCGTCTGCAATACCTAAAGCATTTAAGCGCTTTATAACTTCTCATTTGCAACATTTTTGTTCCTCATTAATATTACCTTATCAACATGGTCTTGTTAAGCGAAGGTCTACTACCACTAACCTTCTTCAATTGGCATCAATTATAGTTGAAGGATTTAATAAAAAAATGGAGACTTATGCTATTTATACAGATTTTAGTAAGGCTTTTGATTCTTTTAACCATTCTCTTATTTTATTTAAATTAGCTCGGGTTTTCGAATAATCTCTTAACTTGGTTTTCAAGTTAATTGAATGGAAGAACTCAGAGGGTTATTTTCAAAAACGCAGTTTTCAATAGTCATAATAGTCATATAAGCTATTCTCTTCATAATATGCAACTGCACCGTATGTATTCAGTCAACGATTTAGAAGTTCTTGTTGACCCAAAATTAAAATTCGACTGTCACAAAGTCTACAGGTAAATAATCATCTAGCTCCAATTTTACCTCCCGAAAAAATCCATTCAAAATCGGGTTTTGACCACTCTGCAGAATGTGATCATATAAATCTGTCGGCTTATTAATGTCGGGGTCAGCCAAATTATAGTTCTTCCACCTTGAATTGTCATTACTAACGGTGTTGACTGGAAGATTTCCCATTATTTTCGGAAGTACAGGTGCTTCCATTTTTAAAACTGTATGGGTATTTTTACTTTTTATTGAAACTTTATGGGTATTTGTACTTTTTATTGATAAGCACATTGCTGTGGAATCCACTGATCTCCGTTTGAGATCGAATTTCCGGTAAACCTATAATCTGCGAAGATTTTTCCGAAGTTATTGTGCTTTGGTAACCATTGTCAATTAAAGCTCTTAATGTTTCAAAACCTCTATTTGAGGATTTAATTTGAACGCGAGCTGTGGCAAGCAACGCTTGTTCCGAAGACATGCAAGTGTTAACTTCTTATTTTTAAGTAATTTTGTTATAATTTATGTGAAGCATGCATTGATGTTTTTTTTTTTATCATCACCTTGCATTTTTTGGACAAGAGTGTTTTAAGCGTTTAAAACACAATTGTGATCTCATAGCTTTTTCCATTCTTTCAATTGAGCTTAAAGCCTTAATTTTGTGACATCGGAATATGTTGTGTCTGATGCCTTTGCAAAAGGGACAATTGTTAGTATACAATGTTCTTACATTGCAAACTAAATCGATCATAACCTTTGCTCCGAAAATTCAATGACGTCAGATAACGTTTGAATTTCTTTTTATTTTTTAACATGGCTCATGTGAATTGACTCATTTATTTTGTCAATAAAAATGTTTAATTGCCAAACTGAGTCAACAACTAAAACTTGAAGCCCAAGAAGGCGATGAAATTGATCGGTATAATTGTTTCTTTTATTTTCATACCGCTTGGTTAAAAGTTCCCAAGCGGCCTCATAATTCTCCGCAGATCCCAGCAATAAGTGAGAAACCACATTTCTAGCTTCTCTGTGAGATCTTAAGGTAATTAAATTAAAAGGAAGGATTAGGGCCTCTCTTAAATGAATCAGCTCATTAAATAACTGATAAAACAGGTCCCAATCCTTGAAATCCAAGAATTTGGGTACCTATAATATAGGTAGCGTTGGCAAATCATATATTTTATGATTTGTAACTGCAACCGTACTTGGCGCAATTTCCTCGAGTTTTTTCTTCATATTTTTAATCATAATTCCATCAGTGACATCAGTCTGGTCGACTTTTTTAAGCCAAACTACTTTCTTCCAATAAAATTATATTTTTTCAATCCTTATTTCAAATGAAGAAATATTAATCCGTTGTACTGTTACATCAAAAACGTGTTAGTACATAGGCTATTAAGTTGTAAATATTTATATGTTGTAAATATTTATAGTGAAAATTTGTTTGCAGAATTATTCAAAGTAACAATTAACAACTTTTTTTTTAATTTGTATACATTTATTTAAGTTATTAGCCTAAAATACCTCGTGGAACTATTTTGTCCACCCGGGAACAGGGAATTAAACTAGAATTGATTAAAACCGGGCCCAAAATAGCAGATATTGCTATTAAACTATGTCGGTTTAGAAATTGAATTGCAAAATGAATATGGTACAGCGCAACGCAGTGGACGGAAAGGTATGAAGGCATATTCGACACCACAGTGCAGCATTTCATGAGCCGCGGTGAAATAAAGAATTTTTTTGGGACTAGAAGTTACCAGGAATAGACTTGTCCAAATTCTTCATGAATAGAAATTCATTAAATTCACTTCCATTGGCTATTGGAGCGGCACATTATGCAAAGACACCAATTCTGGGTTGAAGGAGGCATTTCATTTTTAGTGACGAAAAAAATTTGAACTAGACGGCCCTGATAGCTTTAAAAAATATTAGGGAGACTTGCGCCAGAAACGACGGTCCTGCTACAACCGAGGTTTTGGAGGTGTTACCTTGATGTTATGGTCATATCGACGTGATTGAATGCCAATGACTCAGAACTTATCTGGACTTATCAACTTAATAACGCTTCAATCCGCACGGCGCGGGTCACGAACGACTTCCTTAGTGACAGGAAAATTCCTGCCAGCGTTGAGTCTGGTGGATTTTTAAAAACGGAAGGCAGTTTGAGACATTGCGGCATCCCAAATTGGCTACACAGCAAAAGTGGGCTAAAACTGTTTTAACTATTATTATATCAATGCCAAAGCCCCTTAATGTTGTTTAAAAAATAAAGGAAAAACGATTAAATATTAAATTCAACGTACCCATTAAGTTAAGTAAATACAGATCTGATTTAAAGGGGAAGACTGAAAAATGCACATATAATTTGTAATTTCGTTATTCAGCATTAAACAAAATGGATTCTTTTTAATTTTAGTTTTTTATATCTAACATTACTATTATAACAAACCTCCATACTCAGAAATATTTAAAAAAATCTAAATTTTTTTGTTTTGCTAATATGTGATGCACATATAATTATTTCAGTGAGGAAGCTTATTGCTTTGAATAGAGAGTACCTGGCTCTGGTGTCCAATCATTCTTGGTATATTATAGATATTCCCAATAAAAAATGGATTTCACTATTTAAATAAAATTCTGTAATTTAAGTAGACTCCACTTCTTTATCTTTTGCTGCGATGCAATAAAGCTTAAAAAGGGGAATGGCTTGTGGCAATAGGGCTGAGGGCATGTTCGGTGTAACATTGAACCGCTGACGACTGGCATTCTTTTCGAGTCTCTTCGGTCTGGCAACAGGGTGGCATGGAATGGGGATATTAAATTTCGTTTTACCGCGCTTGTTAACAAATAATCAATTTAATTGCATATTTCGCTTTATATATTTTGACGCTTTGGACGCTCTCTTTCTCGCCTTCAAAGGTTGGTGTATAATGAGTTATGTGCGGAAAAAGTGAAATTTTTAATATAAATAATTTGCGCTTGAGTTTCTCTTTGACATACACAGTTCACTACCTCACTTCACCTCACAACGCCATAAACAAATTTGAAGTATTTCCAATAACCTGAACTTTAATTGCGATCATTTTCTTTTCAGATTTAACTTCTTTAAAAGCGTTATGCTCTGAATTAATGCCATGCATTTGTTTGGCATTTGTACCAAGCTGTTAATGTTAAAAAAATGGATTTCCATCTCAACCATTCTTTAATGCTAAGCGTGATTACATACTAGAGGTCTGCATGGCTCCATTCATATTGTGAATAGAATATAATAGAATTTAGTGAGTAGAACGGACACAACGGGTTTTGCTTTGCCGAATATAGCCGAATGATCCGACTGCTTTTTGACACACGTTGTCTATTCGGTCTTTTCCGATGACGATATTTATTAAAAACAGAAAAACGATATAAAATAGCCAATAGTACAGAAAATGTAAACGAAATAATGTTTTTACACTGCAATAACAATAATAATAATATATATTAATATAATATGTATAAGATATAGCCTGATAATATTTTAAGAAATAATTATGTAAATTCACTCAATCTCAGTCGGAAGTTAGAGAACGCATTCCAATAAAAAAAGATTCTTTCATGCATGCTTTGCAAGCGAAAAAGAATGTCAGAAGCTAAAAAGAAGCATTTTTAATGCATTCTAAAGAGTTTTTGTGAAATCGTCCCTTCCACTACAATGCATAAAAAAGCCTTCTTTTGCAATGTAAAAAAAAAACTGAAACCCGAACAATGCCGATCGTCCGATATTTTTGAGATCGTGTTTTTCACCGAAAACCCCGCTTACGAAAGAACGCAAAAAGAAGTCTTGTTTATTGTTTTATTAGAAAATTATTAATTTGAATCAGTTTTTTATATATTTTAATTTTAGGTAATAATATATACACGATTACATGATTTTTTTTCAAAGCGTGATTTTGTTTTAAATTATTATTTTACATTGCCGGCGCTATAGTTTCCTCCGCCACTGTATTCACAAGGAGTAACCGAACAAAACGGTACTCTAAAAAGCAAACGACAAAAAAAAGGGAAAATGCAAGAATGCGCGCGGTCTTTTTCGTTTCTTTTGCATTTCTCGCCACTTGCATTTTGATTTTCATTTGAAATAGCTGGTGCCTCTGTGATTTGTAAAATTTAATATATTCTTTGCGGTTTTAATTTTCAAGTAAGTACATATGTTGATATAAACAAACTAAATAGGAATTCCAATACTGTTAATAAAATAACATGAACCAAACAATGGATTAATTAAAACAATAAGTGATGTGTACCTGTGCCAAAAAAATATTAAATTTATAAACACTTATTAACAGTCTTAAAAACAGTGTACGGTCAAAACAAATGTAAACAAATTGTTCCTAAAACTGTGTGTTTCTGTTAATCACACAAATAAAAAGAATTATTTGACTTGAGTTTTAATTTAATTAATGCGTTTTAAATATTATTTTCGTTTAATTCCAGAAAAACTATTTCAAAACAAAAGGTAATTTATATATATTTCATAAATTTAAATTTTTTGTTTTGTGAACTCGTTTCGTTAATTTGTGTGCTCTCTTTTTTCTCTCTTCCTTTTACTTCTACCTAGTTTGGACTTACATCTACATACAAGTAGTGTTTTTTAGGGTGGACCTAAGAACACAAATTAAGTGAACAAAAATGTAAGAAAAATAAACATAAATTTAAATAATTAGACATTACATAATTAAAAAATTTAATAATTTAATTGAAAAAAGATATTTTACAAAATAAACACATATGATACCTATGAATCTCCTTGAAAAACTATTAGAATGGTACCATAATAATAATGTTACTAGATGTACTTTTAAAAATTTTTGAATTCGGAAAATCTAGATCTTCAGTAGGATATTAAGTCCAAGTTTGATAATGGAGCTTAATTATGACGGTACTAGGGACAGGGAAGGTTTTGCGTCCTACATTCATTTAAATGAAACATTATTCGGTAAGTGTTTTACAAACTTACAATCGTATTTTAATAAAATTACATATTTCCTCATTATTATATTTTATATTGTATTTTCTCATTATTATATTTTCAGAGTCACAAAGAAGAGACGGTTACCGCTTCACAGACCATTTTAAAGACCTTCGACTGGCCTTCACTAGGGCCAAAAATAAAACTTATAAGGGTAAAAGTATGGCCAAAAAGATGAGAGAGGACGAAAACGGCCAGGAGTAATACAATAAGTTTTAAAGCATGATTATATTAAAAAAAAATTAAATAAATAAAAATTGGAATTGAAAAAAGAAACGGTTCCCAATAGCTTTTTTGGGAACGATAATATTTGCATTCTTGGGTAAGACTATTAAAAGGCATGTTTTGGAATCATTCTAAATGTGTTCTTGTGGACGGAATCAATATTAATTCTGTAGATGTGTTACACAATGCTTGCTTTGGAAGCTATCCAGGAAGGTTCCCGAGGAACGTTTCTAAGTTCATTCTAACAGTGCGCTGTAGAATGCTTCCTTCGTAAAGTACAAGTGGAAGGGAAACCCGAGCGTTTTCAAAGTTGAAACTACCTTCCAATGGAACGCATTAAGACTCGTTCTTAGATCGGTTCTAAAAGAAGGCTTGTTTTTTGTCCCGTCTCGAACAAAAAGGAAAGGGAGCTTTCAGGGATCTGGAATGCGTTTTTCGCATGCAAAGGAAGCGTAAAAGAACGCATCCTGGAAGCGTGTTTTTTCCGACTGGGATTACTTGCATTTTGTTTACTATTGCCCTTGACAAGAAAATTCATTGAAATTAAAGAAGAATGTCGTTTCACTTGCACTTACTAGGAGCCCTTACTTACTGAAGGCTTCACAATCGCACTCTTTATTACTCCTGCTGTTGCAATGAAACTGCCTCGTATGATTCTAATTAATCCGAATAGTGCCGACAATTCTCACATCGAAAGTTGGAGAACACATTAAAAAAAAAGAGAGAACGCAACAGTCGAGTCTTCCGACTATTAGTTACCCGTTACTCAGCCAACAAACTTTAAACTAAGTTTTTCACCTAGAAAAAAATCAGAGCTTAGGTGGCGCCATCTGTCGAAATGCATAGAAGATAAGAGGGTGCAGCACCTTCACCGTCCACTAACAGTTCTGTAGTTCTCTCTCTCTCATCTGCTAGCAGCGACAGAACAGTGGGCGATCAGTGGCTGAGCAGCGGCAGAGGGGCGGCAGAGGCGCCATTTTGTGTCTACCGATAAATATGACCACAACGCACACACACCAACCCCTATGCTCTAACATGTCTTAGAATGTATAAACGATAGTTCCTAAGATCTCGGCGTTCATATAGACGGACAGACAGACGGACAGACGGACATGGCGAAATCGACTCGACTATAGATCCTAAACAAGAATATATATACTTTATACGGTCGAAAACGCTTTTTTCTACCTGTTACAAACTTTTCAACAAGAACAAGGTACCTTTTACTTTTACTTTTTTTTTGCTTGCAAAAAAAAGCATTATGACTTTTATGCATTATGCTTATTTTCCGTATAATAAAATATTTATACCAGTCAGTCAGAAGTTTGCAACGCAGTGAAGGAGACATCTCCGACCCTCCGATCAGCATCACTAGGAGAGTCAATCCGTCTGTCCGTCCGTCTGTCCGTCCGTTTCTACGCAAACTAGTCTCTCAGTTTTAAAGCTATCTGCATGAAACTTTCCCAAAAGTTGTCTTTCTATTGCAGGTAGTATACAAGTCGGATCGAGCCGGATCGGACGACTATAGCATATAGCTCCCATAGGAATAATCGGAAAAATAAATAAAAAAAAAATTATAACTTTTGTGTTTTTTAATTTTATTTAGTTCTTCGAGATATAGTAATGGTTAAATATTTCAGAATTACGGTTTAATTTTCATCAAAATCGTACGACTATAGCATATAGCTCCCATAGAAATAATCGTATAGCTGCCATAGGAACTATCGAATAATTAAGCTGCAAATCATCATAGCTAAAATGTTTTTAAACATACACGCAAGTAAATCATAATTTTAACGTTTTTAAGAGTATTTAGTTTTTGAAATAGCTGCAAGGGTATATGAACTTCGGCTTGCCGAAATTTGCTTCCTTTCTTGTTTTTTTTAATAAAGAGTTTTCTTAACGCCGTGTTACTCATAGAGTATTTTGTAAGACCTCTGCCGTCCCTCTGCCTGTGATTGCAGATGTAGAGTGTCAGAACGAAAGAACTGATTAGCTTCGAGTGTTGGCTATGCAGTTGGACAGATGCTGCTACCTAAGCTTCGATTAATTTGTGGGGGAATATTTTGTTTGAAATTTGTTAGCTTGTAAGTTAGTAACGGTTATCCAATAGTTATCCTGTTCAACGACTACAATATACCCTTTTACTCTACGAATAACGGTAATAAAATTTTGACTTTTTTGATTTCCCTAAAATATTTGTAAAGATACGTTCCGGTAAATAGCTAAACTCGTGTATAAACTCTCTTGCAGGGGGTATTATAACTTCAGTCAGCAGTTTGCAACGCAGTGAAGGATACGTTTCCGACCGTAAAAAGTATATTTCTTCTTGATCAGCACCACTAGGTGAGTCGATCTGTATGTTTGTTTGTCTGTATGTCTGTATGTCTGTATGTCTGTATGTCTGTATGTCTGTATGTCTGTATGTCTGTTTGTCTGTTTTTCTGTTTGTCTGTCTGTCTATCGGTCTGACCGATCGTCTGTCCGTCCGTTTCTACGCAAACTAGTATCTCAGTTTTAAAGCTATCTGCATGAAACTTTCCAAAAGTTGTCCTTCAGTTGCAAGTTGTACATAAGTCGGAACGAGCCGGATCGGACGACTATAGCATTTAGCTCCCATAAGAACAATCGAAAAAAAATGAAAAAAAAATTATACCTATGTTGTTTTTTTTAAAATATTTTTTTTAGTTCTTCGGCATATAGTAATGGTAAAATACTTCAGAATTACGGTATAAATTTCATCAAAATAGGACGACTATAACCTATTTCAGAATTACGGTTTAAATTTCATCAAAATCAGACGGCTATGACATAAAGCTCCCATAAAAACAATAAAAAAATAAACTATTTTTTTTGAAATGCCATTTTTCTGTTTTTTAATTTTTTTTTTTAATTTCTTTTGAATTATTTATAATTTAAAAGTTCAATATTATTTTATTAAAATCGGAAAACGATAACATACAGCTGTCATAGGAACTATTGAATAATTGGGCTGTAAATCTTCATAGCTTTAATGCTTTTTAACATATACGCAAGTAAATCATTATTTGAATGTTTTCAAGAATATTTAATTTTCGAAATAGCTGCAAGAGTATATAAACTTCGGCTTGCCGAAATTTGCTTCCTTTCTTGTTAGCTATAATATTGAAATGTTTCGAAAAAACAGCATGAACCATTTAGAGAACTATGTAATGACTATAATAAACTCTATCATATTATTTCTACTACTGACTCTTTACCAATTTTAAAAGCATTAATCTTATCTTACTTAACACGTAATTAGTATTGTTAGCTGGTTTTTTAGTTTGGTATGTATTTTGAACTGGTCTGTCCGTTCTTTCACTGTCGATTTTCTTTCACTTCTCGCGATCTCGTTTTTACGCCCCGAGGGCAAGAGCGCTCCGCGCGTAACAATCTATGAATGGTGCCGTATCAACGTCCGAATATGAAAAAAAATCGTATTTCACAAAATACCTTCTGGAAAAAGCTTCGTCTGATATTCTAAATCTTTAAATAGAATAGCTGGCAAATCTAGCCTTCGGAATCGACGGTTTCAAGTTTACCCGCGAATGTGGAAACTCAGACTCCGACGCTGCCCGAAAGTAAAGGGCTGTTTCCACTTCTAGTTCATCAGAGGAGTATTCGCATTCGTCAACGAAAAAACTTCGCAGTGCCTGGCCAATTGCAGCGAGCATATAGACAATATTCTTGGCACACTGATGGATCGACGCGCCGTACAAGTTTGAGTGGTGGTGCGATATCATTATTTTCGAGGCATTACTTTCTAGACATAAACATAAAATGTTAAAAGTATTTATAATAATAAACCTTAACAAGAAAGGAAGCAAACTTCGGCAAGCCGAACTTCATATACCCTTGCAGCTATTGCAAATATTAAATATTCTTGAAAACACTAAAATTATGATTTACTTGAAGCTGTGATGATTTGCAGTTCAATTATTTGATAGTTCCTACGATTTTAATAAAATTAAAAGCGTAATTTTTTTGATTTTAAGAACGATATACTTTTGAAGTCGTAAAGACTTATTCTCAAATCGAGAATACTATGTCTTAAAAAGCATTCCTAATCTGAGAAAACTTCTTCTTGATTTTGGTAGTTTCGCTCTCGACCTACTATTGAGCAAGGAAATACTGAAATCGAGACTGCTTAGAACGGTTTTATTTCTCGGTGCTAGGGATGACAAATGTATGAAACAACCTTCTAATTTGAGTTCTGAATCTAAACTATTTGATTTTTCCAAATTTTGTTCTAGTCTGTTTGACTGAGCGGGAGTTTTATCTTTTGTCCCCCGCACAGGAGCCCTTGGTGCAGTGTATGAGACGCATCCTAAGCGATAACATTTGATAACTCAAGTCTCCTGCAGTTAAAGATTATAAGTGCTAAGAACAGCACCCTTGTCTTGTTTGAGTAACAGATCTTAAATTATGGCTCTAGATCGATTAGCATGACATGCCCAGAGCTCATAAAATCTTTTACTTTATTTTAATTTGTGTTCTTCTGAACAGTCTGGCATGGGCCGACAAGATAATGTGTATGGAATATTAGTTACATAAATGATATACATATTTATTTTGTTAGCATTGCAAATTCAAATAGTTGTCTGCATCTTTATTTTTCGATATATTTTATTTTGAAGTTAACTTGTTGGTTTAACTCGTTTGCAACGGCCGAAGTTCTATGACCTTACTTTTATTTAAATTTTACAACTCGGTAAGGCTATGGCTTGTTATTGCCTCCGTCCATATATTTTTCTTATAAATTACACAACTAAAATTATTATAATTACAATTGCCAACATTAAGGATGTATGACCAGTAAGATGATGATTAATTATTGGTGTACCTAACGGGTGTAAAACCACTTTAGGTGTTTCTTTTATCACTCCTATAAATGACAATGATAGTCTCCCCTGATCTTCTTTTTTTATGAATACTGTTATGACCAACCAATATGTCATTATCTGTTCGAGCAACGCAATCGGATCTAATGGTCAAAATTCCCTGTTCTGGAAAATACAATATTGTATTGAATTTGGAGTCGCCGCATTGAACTCGAGCCTTAGTGTTGTTCTGAACCTTAAACAGCCAACTACTTTTTTTACCTAACTCAATCCAATACGACAAATTCTCAACAATAGTTTGAAGCTCCACTTGGTGTTAGGTGTAGGGTGTAAGCTCGCTGGCACTCGTCCAAGGCCAACTTCCTTCACTTCATATTTTGTTTAATTGCCACCTTTGACACTTATTAAGAGACGATTTCGTCACTAGATAATAAGCATCTATTTTAAAATTTTAGACTACATACTAATCATGCTTTCATCCAGTTTAACTGGTACTGGGATAATTCAATAAAGGTATTTTTGCATTTATTATTAGTTTTGTATCCACAAAAAAAGCCGTTAGTAACGTATAAACCTTTTTAATTCGGTACCTGTTCTTTTTTTCTGGCAGAACTAAATTCTTAGACAATTTGTCTTCAATTTGAAAATTTTACTTTTTAACTGTCTTGTTTTTTATATGTTAGTATTAAATTGACCATAGTTA
Source organism: Drosophila gunungcola (assembly GCF_025200985.1). Taxonomy (NCBI): domain Eukaryota; kingdom Metazoa; phylum Arthropoda; class Insecta; order Diptera; family Drosophilidae; genus Drosophila; species Drosophila gunungcola. The sequence goes on from NW_026453162.1 coordinate 2,266,647, forward strand.
ATGTCTATTAAAACCTATAGCTTATAACTCCGGAATGAAAGTTTTTGCATCCATCTATAAACATTCAATCGTTTACTTCAAAGATTTGAATGGATTTTTGTTTTCAAAATATGATTCTTGAAGTGTAAAGTCAAATTTGTATATGTTACTTTAAACAGCTACGAATGTATGTCCTGTGTTATCTTTAATTGAGAAATCGGCAAAAGAAAATGGCTTTGGTATAAACCCAAAAAAATCTATATGTATTGTCATTGGCCAAAACTCGTTGTTACTTCCACTCTACAGAATTTAATTATAAACAATACACCATTGAATACGTAATGCACGCAGTAAATTTGGGAATTACATTCAGTAAAACCTTGTCTTGGAGCAAGCACGTAGACTGGCCGATACAAAAATATTCCTGCCAGTAGATACAAAGCTGCTAATCGCAAAAGCCATCCTCGTTCCTACACTATTCTATTCTATTAATTTAAATAGACCATGTATTACACCTGACTAATCAAATTCTTGACCTTAATTTAAACTCATGGACTTAATATAAAACAATAAATTACTTCTATAAAATTGTGACCAGCCACGAACCAATGTATCTAAGCAGCAAGCTCATTCCTGCAATATCTCTACGAACTAATAACTATATATGCCCTCGCAGTCGATCTCTCTGCTCGGAGAGGCTGTTCTACGACAATGGAATTCGATTATGGAACAGTCTACCACACGAACTTAAAACTATTAGAAGCGCAACTCTAAAAATAAAGTAAAAAATGATTTACAAATAATAAGTAACGTGTGTTTGTATACATGAGTGAGGTAGCGAGAATACATTTTGCTTCTACAAAACACATCTCCTTTAATTAAGAACTATTTATATGCTTAGATTTTCTGAAGTCCTTTGGCTTAAAACGATCGACTTCCTAACGAACACGTCTGCTTTAGCGTACTGGTATGCCGGAAAGACGTCGTGTAGATTGTTTCTGCCTCGGCTGCTGGGTAGGCTCTGCTGCGCGATCAGGAGAACGGGAATCAGGAACAGGATCAGGTTGCTGAACAACTGGCGGAGTTGGCGGTCGATCTTGTTGCTGTATTTCTTGATTGAAGGATGGCTTTGGCAGTTCAGGAATCCACCAAAACTCTGGAGGTCTCTCGATTGAGTTGTTTGCTGACAACTTCGGCTTCAGCTGGTTGAAATGGCGCTTGATGTAACCATTTGATGTGCAAACAATGAAAAGCATTTTTCCAACTGGACGGTCGATAATGCCTTCAATTAACTTTTCTCCCCTTGAATAGTTTCGAGCGTATACCATTTCATTGTCTGTTTAGCTTCGACAGGCTGCTCGAAAAGTTGACTAGCACGGTGCGGACTGGTTATGGATTAACTCGGCAGGGGTTTTACCTAGGGCGTTTGGCGTGAACCTGTAAGAAGAAAAATATTTTGTTACAGCTACCCTAAGTGGTATACCGTCTTTGACGTTCTTCTTGACTGCGAATTTAATCGTCTGTACAAATCGCTCTGCTAATCCGTTGGATGCTGGATGAAACGGTGATGCGGTAATATGCAGTTTGCAAAATTTTCCGAAGACGTCAGCTGTAAGCTGAGGACCGTTGTCGCTAACCATGGTTTTCGGGTATCATTCGATGGCGAAAATCTAAGACAGTGCAGCGATCGTATTGGCGGTTGTTGTAGACGACATTTGGATGACAAATGGGAACTGTGAGTACGCGTTTACGCATATAAGCCACATAGCGTCAAAGATTGAACCCGCGAAGTCGATATGAATTCGCTCCCATGCTGTTGTTGCTGCTGGCCAACTTTGGAACTCTCTTGGAGGTGCAGGATTGTTGCACTTGCAGATGCTGCAAGACTGAACAAGGCTTTTGATGTCATCCTCTATAGTAGGTCACCAAACATGTTGTCCTGCCAACTGCTTCATTCGAACAATGCCCCAATATCCTTCATGTAATAGTTTTAAGATATGGGCACGTAGACTGGCTGGAATTATAATACGATCTGCGTCTGTGTGTAGGCAAAGCAATTATTTGTTGATTGTAAGAGATAAATTTCGGTTAAAGTAAGGCAACAGGGCTTCGATGCCTGGCTGGAGTTTTTCTGGCCATTCTACAGATACGTACTGCAGGACCTGGTTGTGAAATTTGTCTTTGTCCATGTGGTTGCGAATGAACTCAGAATTTATCGGTGGTGACACTTCGACTTCAGTGTGACAAGCTTCCTCTTCTTTGTCGAAGTCTGGATCTGTACCCACTAGAAGGCGTGAAAGAGCATCTGCATTACCATGAGCAGATGTGGATCGAAACTGGATATCGAAATTGTAGGCCATGAGAATAATAGCCCAACGTTGTAGCCTGTTTGACGTCATCAACGGGAGATGCTTGCCTGAAATAAAAATGGTAACAAGCGGCTTGTGGTCTGTGATCAGGATAAACTTTCTGCCATAAAGGTGAAAACGCTTAACTTCAAATATTATGGAAAGTCCTTCCTATCCGATTTGGCTGTATTTAACGTGATGCTTGTCGAGCGTTTTAGATGCGAAAACAATGGGTCTCTCTCCGCCATCTGGCTGAAGATGCGAAAGGAGGCATCTGTAGCGAGCACTAGCGGTTATTTTTCATCAAAGTGAGCTGCTGCGTTGCGTCAATGATGTGGGACCTTAGAGCTGTTAAAGCCTGCTGACGTTGTGGACCAAAAAAGAAGGCTCCGTCATTTCTGCGAAGTTGGTTTAATGGAGCAATACATAGTTTGCGATCTTACAATATTACAATATTAATTATCTTTACCCATGAATGCTTCCAATTGTTGCAAGTTAGAAGACGGACACAACAGATTTAAAGCCTTCAAGCCTGAGCTGTCTGGGAGAATGCCGTTGGCGCTGATTCTTCGCCCTAAATGTCCTATTTCGTCCTTGTAAAAGAGGCATTTTTGCCTTTTGCCTCTGATGCCATTCTCTTGAAGAGTGCTGATAACTCGGTCGATTCGGTTCAGATGATCCTCGCTTGTAGGTGCTGAGATTATGATGTCATCTAACTAGTTGCCACAACCTTCTATTCCCTTCAGAAGTTGCTCGAGGTATCTTTGGAAGATGGCTGGTGCGCTTGCAATCCCGTACGGAAGTCGCTGATATTGATTTAGGCCCAGTGCGGTGTTTACCACCATGATTTCCTTCGAAGCCTCGTCTAATTCCATCTGGAGGTCATCCTTGAAGTCTATTTTGCTGAACTGCTCATGACGAATGATGTGAAATAGAGCTTCTTTTGTTGGTAACGGATACTGTTTGACGTCAATTTGTGCGTTGACTAACTGTTTTAAATCGCCGCAAATACGAATAACGCCACCTGGCTTAGGTGCGAGCACGATTGTGGATGCCCAATTGCTGAATTTGACTGGTTTTTAAATTCCGGCTTGTGTGAGTCAGTCTGCTTCTATGTGGCGGCTTTTATAAAACTTTGGTTTCGAAGATTTCAAAAATACGCTGGCTTTGAAGTCTTTGACGACACCCATGGCTGGTTCAAATACTTCGCTGTAGTTGTTGCAGAGGGTACTTACTTTGTCATTATGCACCTCAAAAATGTCTGATACTTGCATGATATCATCGATTTATCGAAGTTTCTATATTTTCCACGATTATGACCACTTGTTTCTCTTTCTCTCCGCACTTTGCGACAGTGTGCAGCTCCCCTAGTATTGGTATTCGTGTATGTCCAAACGCATGTAAAACTCGGGAACACTTGTGCAGTTTCAACTTCTGTAGCAAGGCGTATGTATTGGAATTTATCACGGGTGCTGTTGCTCCGGAATCCATTTGAATGACATCACTTGTTTTAATATTTCGAGATCAATTACTTTTCTGTTTTGTTGACATTTTACTTGACCTGTGACACTATAAACTACTTCGATCACTTTGACTTCGTTTGCTTCGTTCTTATAGGACTTGACTTCCCGGTTATTTACTTGACCCGGCCATTTGACATTTGACTTGACATACTTTGACATACAGACTACTGCTATATGACCTTTCCTACCGCACTTGTGACTTACATTTTTCTCTCTGGTGAGTTTGACCACAACCAGAGCAAGATTTAAGATCACCTTTAAACGATCTGGCATCGTTTCCATTGTTTGCTGGCTTTTTTGTGTATGTGTGGATCGCATTGATTGGACCCTGTTTGTATATGTTATCTTTAAGCGCTGCAACGGTTTTTGTTATTGTCTCATAGGTTTCTGCAACTATGAGTACATCTTCAAGAGTTGGTTGTGACTTTTGAAGAGCAGCTGCCCGGACTGCATCATACGGAGTATAACTGTGATCTGATCTAGTATCATCTCATCTACATAATTTGACAAACAACCGTTTGCGTTGCAAACAAAATGGCATTCACGAGCAATCCCGCGCAAGTCGGCTACCCACTCTCTATGTGTTTGTGAATGCTTCATCTCTCTTTTGAAATACTCGTAGCGAGCTGCTACAATATGACGCTTTGTGGTGAAATGCTCCGTGAGCTTGTCTGTGAGCTGATTGTATGTGTATGTGTTCAAATCGTTACTCCCGAATAGATTTTTTAATAGTTCGAATATGTTAACACCACACCATAACAGGAAATAGACTTTTTGTTTTTGTTCTGCAATAACCGAATATGCGTTGATATGACTCCCAATTTTGATTGTCTTTGTCAAATTTGTGGAATGGAGGACACATTGATAATTCACCCGCGTGGCTTGAATTACAAGCAACTATAAAAGCTTTTATTTTTAGGATTGCTTGAATCCATGTTCGTTGTTGTTCAACAAGAGCTGCTGTAAATTCTTGCTGTTGAGCAAGCATTGTCTGGATTATGTTCTGGTCTGCCGGCATTTTGATGAAAATCAACGACTACGCGACACTGTATTTCACAAAAACGATGTGTTTTTGCGGCTGATAATACGGTTTACACAAGAATGTTGTATTCCTGCGGCTGCTTTACGATTTACACAAAAACGATATATTCTTGTGGCTAAGATTCTTCTTTTTATCCTCGTTGAGTGCTTGAGTGTTTCAAAACCTCCATTTGAGAAGTTAATTTTTCTTTTTTATTTATTTTTATTGAACAGAACAAAAAAAATAACATAACACAACACTGAATTGAGTATTTGATCAGACCTATAATCTGGTCACATTCGGTTCTGTCTCTTTCCTTTTTCCAAGATTCCTGTGCATGTGGCGTCTATCGTTAAGAGCTTATAAAATAACAACTGAAATCTAAAACTAATCTCACTGTATTATTTGTCTTTGTGCTGAGGGATTACAACAGGTTAAGTTTGGTGGTGAATTTCAGAAACAACATGTCGGCGCGTCAAATTCTAGGAAATTTGGACGCTATCTACGAGCGCAAAAGTTTGGCGTCGCAGTTGGATGTCCGAACACCATTGCTCTCACTCAAGTTAGTGAGTGACATGACATTTAACATTTTAATCATTTAACAGTGCCGCACACTCCCCAGCAAAATGGAGTTTCAGAACGAATGATAAGAACTCTTACTGAAAAAACTCGTGCCATTCTTAATGGTGCAAAATTAGATAAAAGCTTCCGGGGAGAAGCTGTCTTAACTGCAACTTATCTAGTCAATAGAATTCCAGAATTCCAGAAAGCCTAGTTTACGACACTTAAAAGTAATTAGTTCAACCATATACGTACACAATAAAAATAGAAAACTAATATTCGGTTACAAATTTTACAAGAGCATTCTTGTTGGTTATGAACCAAATGGTTTTAAATTGTGGGTTTCTGATATTAAAAAATTTATTGATTAACCCAAAATGTTTAATTCTAGAGCTGCTAAAGATGAAACTAAATTTTTGAAAGATTGTATCGAAAATAAGCATAAAGAATCCCTGTAGCCACACCATGTGGCAAATATACAACAACAACACTAAATAGAATTACAACTTCTTTGCTTTCCAGATAAAGTTTTATTTTGGCGATGGACATTAAGCAAATTTCATATAGAACACGAAATAGAAAAAGAAAAAATTTATTAAATTGTGTTGTCGTGCCGCCAATCTCACATATACTGCTTTTTAGTGATGGGCGACGCGATCTCGTGATTCATTGCTTAAGAAATATCGATAGTGGGCTAATAAGCTGGTAATGATGCATGGCAACAATTTTGAATTCTAACGAACCAGCAACATCCCACCCACCGTAAAACAACTATTTGGTTTTACCTAGCACATCCAATACTGCTAGCTTTGATACTGGACCCTTAAGAATCCCAGAAGATGTATCGACTTCTGCCAATCTAATGTAACCATCCTTAGCCGGAATCGTGCTTATTATAATTCCTTTTTTCCAACATCCCCTGGGCTGATTATCCTCGCAAATGATTACTATATCACCAACGGCGATCGGCTTGGTTCGTGAATGCCATTTGGTTCGTCTAGTCAAGGTCGGCAGATATTCTTTAATCCATCGACTCCAAAAGTGATCCTTTAATTGTTGCGCAATTCTATTGCTTACGATGACAGAAGCTGTTAACATCTCCTGGAGTTTGAGTTGAATTGGTTGTCCCGAGCAAAAAATGATTGGGCGTTAAAGGCTCCGGATCATCTATGTTAATGGGTAGATGAGTCAAAGGACGGCTATTTATTATATTTTCAGCCTCAATGAGCAAACTCCATAGGGTTTCGACGTGAAGCGCTTTCTCCTTGAGCGTTACGCTTAAAACTCGTTCAGTAGACCTTACCAAGCGTTCCCAGCATCCACCTGAACTGGGATTTGAAGGGCAATTGAACTGCCAATCGATAGCTTTATTTGACATTTCCGATTTAATGTAATCCCAGTCAAAAAGGTCCTTTTAAGCTCATTATCTGCTCTAAAGAAATTAGTTCCCATGTCCGATCGTATACTTATAGGAACACCTCTTCTGTTAACGAAATTCCGTATACATAAAATGCAAGCGTCTGTTGATAAATCGGCAGCCAGTTCCAAATGCATGGTTCTGATTGTCAGACACGTAAAGAGTGCAACCCATCTTTTTTCTTGCCGTCTTCCGATGGTAACCATAACCGGGCCAAAGTAGTCTAGTCCTACAAATGAGAAGAGCCGTTGAAACGGTGTCACTCTCTCTTTGGGCAATTGACCCATCAAAGGAGTGATTGGCTTGGCATTACGAATCTTACAGTATTGACAATTGGACTTTGCCCGAACGACCGCTTTTCGTAGGTTTGTGATCCAGAATTTGCGTCTTATTTCGTTTACAATGGTCTCATCATTTTGATGATGATAAGTCTCATGATACCATTTCACAATTAGTTCGGTCAAGCTATGTCGAGAAGGCAATATTATTGGCTGTCGTTGAGTTATTGGAATGTTATTGGCGTAGTCCAATCTTCCTGCAACTACTAAAACGCCATAAGCATTCAGCCTTGGGGAAAGGGTGTAAATAGAACCTTAGCCACAGAATCTGAACCTTGTAACTCTGCAACCTCTTCTGCGAATACTTGATTTTGCACTAATTTGCACAACTTAACTTCAGCAAGTAATAACTCATCTGCAGATAATTCTCCTTTTTCTTTGCCTTGAGTCTGATTTTGTCAATTTTTTATGAATCTCAAAGACCATCCCATCATGCGCTTTAATCGAAGATAGTTTGAGAATCGGCTGATATCCAAAAACTGTATGGTATGAACGTTCATGGTAGTTTTACGCCTTTCAATGCTGTCATCTGATGAAAAAGTGAAGTCTATTATTGGCACAGAATCTTCTTCAGCAAGCAAAAACTCTGGACCGCCTATCCATTCGCTATCAACAACGTATTTTGGACATTTATTGGACTTTGTTGCCTTGTCTGCTGTATTTAAATGCGTTGGAACCCAGCGCCAGTCACTCTCTGATGTCGTTTCCAAAATCTCGCTCACCCGATGGGCAACGAAAGGCTTAAACTGTCGATGATCTGATCGAATCCAAGAAATGACTGTTCTAGAGTCTGACCAAAGCGTTATCCTTTTTACGTTACATCATGACTTTCTAAAATAGTTTTCATTAGACGCGTACCTAACACCGCTGCTTGCAGCTCAAGTCTGGGAATAGATAACAATTTTAACGAAGCGCACCTGGTCTTTCCGGCAATAAAGGCTAGTTTAACACCTTCACCACAAGATACGCGCCAATATGCTACAGCCTGTTCGCTCGCATCGACGAAAATGTGCAATTCGATATTATCTTTGACTGACAAAAATTCTGGCAGATAGCATCTATTTAGTTGAAATTGTTTTGCTTGCTCTAACTGAAGTACCCAAAGCTTAAATTTGCCAAATAGATTTTCCGGTAACATGTCATTCCAGTGTATCCCAGATCTCCAAACATCTTGGATCAAGATTTTGCCGTGTATCATTAGGTCTGCTAACATTCCAAACGGACATAACTAGACTTAGCAGTTGGCGTTTAGTAGGGCACTTCATTCCACACAAGATTTCCTTGTCGACACGGTTAAGCTTGAGATTGAATAAAAACTTATCAGACTGACTATCCCAACACATTCCTAAATTCTTATCCGTTGATTCGCTGTTAATTCGAACCGTTGGTTCCACCAAATCAGTGTTCCTTGAGACATTAAGCGATTGTTGTATACGTTTGGAACTGGAAACAAAGCCTCTGAGCTCAAACTTTCCCAAATTATGGACCCGTTTAACTTCCTGACTGATCTGAAATGCTTCTTCTTCAGATTTGAAACTGGCTACGAAGTCGTCCACATAATGCTTTGTTTGAATGGCATCGATTACCTCTTCCCTGTAACTTTCGGCATTTTGTGCGTTAATGTTCTTTATGTATTGAGCACAACAGGGCGAGCATTCTGCTCCAAATATAAGGACAGTCATCTTGTATGTGTCGACCTGAGCATTTCGATTACCATGTCTCCAAAGAAATCTCAACGAATCTTGATCTTCTCTACGAATTTGCACTTGCAAGAACATTTCCGTGATGTCAGCACATACTGCGACTTGGCCTTGCCTGAATTTAAAAAGAATCGTCGTCAATGGTGGGTTTTCATCAGGTCCCTTTAAAAGCATGGTATTTAGAGAAATACCGTTGATCGTAGCTGCCGCGTCAAATACTAATCTCATCTTTTTGGGCTTGTTTATGTTTACGACACCGAAGTGTGGTAAGTACCATGTTCGTGGTCCAACAAGAGCGGCTTCATGATCAGACATTTTTACCGCGTATCCTTTATGTATAAAATCCATAATGGCTTTATCATATTCCTCCATTTTCCCGAGTCCGTGCATTTTGTTTTCTACGCCCTGTAGCCTCTGAAAAGCCATTTTGTAGCTGTCCGGGAATTTAATCACATCTTCTTTCCAAGGAAGACCAGTTTCATAGCATCCATCTAGTCTTTTAGATGTGTTCTTTAATATATCCCTGGCTCTAAATATACTTGCAGATTCTAAAGGCTTAATTGGAATCTTTACACCAAAATTTTCTGTAGTGAAGTAATCTGATATCATGTCATGCATTTCCTGTTCAGGGTTGTCTTCATTGGAACGGGCGTGTAAGACAACAGATAATCGCGATGATCCTTTGTCTGGGTCATCGGTGGAACCATAAATAAGCCAGCCTAACGGTGTTTTAGCTGCAACTAGATTTGTATCTAAGTATACACTTTTAATGTTTGCTATTAAGTGACAGTTATTAATTCCAACTAAAATCAAAGGATCTGCATCTGTATATCCGTTTATTGAAAGATTTCTTAGCAGAGCATACTTTTTCGTGAGCTTCTCGACATCTACCGATTGCAAAGGTAGATCCAAAGTGGGAACTGTGTTTCCATAGATACGCAGCCATTTCTTATCAGCTCCAGGTGATCTGATGCGAAGATTGCATTCCATGGACAAAAATTCTTTAGCATGGTTTTCTATCCAGTTCAAAGTCAATTTTCTCTTTGGTTCAAGTACACCCAGACGTTCTGCTAATTTCTCGTTTATTAATGAAGCAGACGAACCTTCGTCTAAGAACGCGTAAGTCTGTATGATCTTATTGTTTGGCCCCATAATCTCAACTGCCAATACCTTAAACAATAATTGTCGAGAAGCTGGCTTGATCGTGTTAATCGTAGCTTCTTTTGGTTCAATGTTGTCTTCCTTTTGAGAATCGTCTGAATGTAAAGAAGTATGACGACTTTTCTTGCATCCATTTTTATTACACTCGCGTTTGTACTTACAAGCTTGCAGAGTGTGTCCGCGTCGAAGACAACCAAAACAGAGGCGAAAAGTTTTTATAATTTTCCATTTTTCGGCTATATCAGCTTTTAAATATTTATCGCAGTTATACATATAATGTTCGCCCTGACATTTATAACATTCCTCGGGAGTGCTGATATTGAACTACATTGCTATTATTGTTACCTAAACCATGCCCATTAACACCACCAACATTATCAAGCCCGTACATACCGACATTTCTATTTTGACGTTGAAAGGTTTCTCCAGCAACGTTGAAGCCATGACATCCTCCAGTAGGTCCGCGACTGAACGCTTCTCCAGAACCGTTATGATTGGCTGCCCCTCCATGTGAGCCAGGATTGCCTGTGACTCCATGAGCGCCAAGATCAGCTGCGCCTCCATGCGAGCCAGGAACGAATGCGCCTCCAGTAGCGCCAAGATTAGCTGCGCCTCCATGCGAGCCAGGATTACCTGCGACTCCATGAGCGCCAAGATCAGCTGCGCTTCCAATAGCGCCAAGATTTGCTGCGCCTCCAGTAGCGCCAAGATTAGCTGCTCCTCCATGCGAGCCAGGATTGCCTGCGACTCCATGAGCGCCAAGATTAGCTGCGCCTCCATTAGCGCCAAGATTTGCTGCGCCTCCAGTAGCGCCAAGATTAGCTGCGCCTCCATGCGAGCCAGGAACGAATGCGCCTCCAGTAGCGCCAAGATTAGCTGCGCCTCCATGCGAGCCAGGATTTCCTGCGACTCCATGAGCGCCAAGAACGTATGCGACGCCATGCGAGTCAGGATTGCCTGCGACTCCATGAGCGCCAAGATCAGCTGCGCCTCCATTAGCGCCAAGATTTGCTGCGCCTCCAGTAGCGCCAAGATTAGCTGCGCCTCCATGCGAGCCAGGATTACCTGCGACTCCATGAGCGCCAAGTTCAGCTGCGCTTCCAATAGCGCCAAGATTTGCTGCGCCTCCAGTAGCGCCAAGATTAGCTGCGCCTCCATGCGAGCCAGGAACGAATGCGCCTCCAGTAGCGCCAAGATTAGCTGCGTCTCCAATAGCGCCAAGATTAACTGCGCCTCCATGCGAGCCAGGATTACCTGCGACTCCATGAGGGCCAAGAACGTATGCGCCGCCATGCGAGCCAGGATGTTAAAGTGCCAATGTACGCTTTGTAGTTTCTTCCAACATTTCTACAGCAGATCTGATTTCACTTTTACACTTGTTCACCAAACGGGATTCAATAAGTATGACTTGGTTTGACTGACCATCACTCAGGCAGTTAACTCGAGCAGTTAATTCTGATTGAGCATCTTTTATGCTTTTCAACATGTCCATCATATTCCGAACGATATCATTTTCGGGGACCTTCTCTTTTAAATCCAAGATTGTTTTATCCTTGTCGGAATCCATTTCTGCTTCTGATTCTGGTTGACTCTTTGGCGTCGGAGTAGATGTTCCAGCCATTTCGCTCAATTCGAATCCCAACTTTTTCTTACTGCGCAGATTCATGTGTATACAATTATGAATTTCACATCTTTGCAAAATATTTCTCCAGAAATTTCTGCGCACTTTGACGACCAACTATTACAAATTTAATAAAGATGTTGCCACACCATGTGGCAAATAGACAACAACAACACTAAATAGAATTACAACTTCTTTGCTTTTCAGATAAAGTTTTATTTTGGCGATGGACAATAAGCAATTTTCATATAGAACACGAAATAGAAAAAGAAAAAATTTATTAAATTGTGTTGTCGTGCCGCCAATCTCACATATACTGCTTTTTAGTGATGGGCGACGCGATCTCGTGATTCATTGCTTAAGAAATATCGATAGTGGGCTAATAAGCTGGTAATGAGGCATGGCAACAATTTTGAATTCTAACGAACCAGCAACAATCCCTGAAAGAAAGTAAGGAGTGTGATAAAAAAAAATTTCTGAATGACAGTTAGGAAATAGAAAACAAAATATTTCCAAATGAAAGAAAAAAAATTCCTGAATGAAAGTAAGGAATGTGAGAGGTAAACTTTCCGGAATGAATGTACGCTGTTTAAAAATACTAAGCAGCAAAGTAAATCTGGCAATAATCTAGTTAAGACGCTGGTTTACAGCCGAAATAACCCCTTTTGTATTTTGACCGCTAAGCCTACTAAGATGTTGTTTTGTTCAAATTTTGTGCTTAACGGCCGAAAACAACTAAGACGCCTAACTTTAAAAATCCACAAGAAATTGAATTTCCACTGAATTTCTGCCATGATTAGCTTGTCCGATTAAGTCTGACAACAAGTGAGAATTTACATGGATTTTTATCGAATTTTTCAGGTTGTAGCAGCCGTTTTACAGTCTTTTAACAGTCCAAAATTTTAAAAAAAAATTGGTGTTTGTCGAGCTCTTGCAGACAAATGACTTATCCAATCCAATTAATCTGTATGACAATGTTAAAGATTGATCTATTGGTAGTAAAATTTTGTAAAATGCACCAAGATCGGTTGGCCACTACTCGAGATATAAAATAAAACTTGAAAAGACAGCTTACAAAAATTTTAAAAACCTTTTAAAAAAACTGTCCCAAAGAAAAAAATGTTAGTGGTCAGAAGTCGTACTCCACCAGAACTATATATTTTTGGCTTGGGGGTATTTTTTTTTTTTCATTTTGTACACTAGATTGGTGATATTGACAACATCAACAAGGATATCGAAGATATAAATAGAAGATAAATACATTTATGTCGAATGCTCAAATGGTTTCTAATGATGTCCCAAAAACTTTCAATGAAATACATTGTAGAAATAATAAATCGTTTTGGGAGGAAGCTGTTAAATCAGAGTTGGAGCCTCATAAAACAAGAAACACTTGGTCAATTGTTAAAAGTCCTCAAAACAAGAATATTGTTGATAGTAAATGGGTATTTACTAATGAACTAGGAATTCCAATAATATATAAAGCAATACTTGTTGCGCGAGGGTTTACCCAAAAGTACCACGTCGATTGTGATAAAACATTTGTTCCAGTTGCAAGGATTCCAAGTTTTCGATTCATGTTGTCATTATCAGTTCAATATAATTTAAAAATACATCAAAGGATGTATAAACTGCATTTTTGAATGTCACATTGAATGAGCCTCAAGGCTAATCGAGCAGTAATACAAAAGTATGTTAATTAAATAAAGCCAGATATGTATTGCTATATGTTGATGACGTGGTAATAGCAACATGAGAAAGAGAACCATTTTTTTTTAATTGCTTTGCTATTTATTAATTGAATCTTTTCTTTTCGGATACTAGCAATAAGTGTATCAAATCTTATGGTAGTTACCTATCTAATAGTCGTATGACTGAGTAATGTGGCCCTGAGAACTGTTGCTGGGTTGGGAGGTCGTTGCGTTGTAGGCGGGTTCTGCTGGAAACCCGAGTCAAGCCTCTTGCGAGATGATTTGGGTGGACAGAAAGTTTTTCGTTGTAGGTCGCTTTTTGTTTGTCTATTTCATCTTTTACTGCAAGAATGCCGAAATCCGTGAGGATGTTTTGGTTGCGAAAATACCATGGTGCCCCAGTGATAGTTCACAGGATTTTTAATTGTGCGCTGCATGATAGATGAGAGCCATATGTCCAGATGGGCTTGATATTGGAATTAAACAGCTGGATCTTGTATTCAGAGGCAGGGGCGTCTTCTTCTTCCTGCATTCTATGTGTCTTCTCCAGGTTAGTCGTCTGTCTAGGTGACTTGGGGAATCTGCGTACTATTCAATGATAGTGGAGGGCAATTTTGCCTGTTGAGAGTAAACCTAATATGTTTGCATTTTTGTTCATTTATTTTAATACGCCAGTCAAATAGCCACCTCTCTACTACGATGAGCTGATTGGCTAGTTGTGTTGTTGCTCGGTTTGGGCAACTAGAGCGACTTAGGACTGCAGTGTCGTCAGCGAACGTAATAGAGGACGAACAGAGTAGGTCTATGTGCGCTTCCTTGCGGGATCCAGCATCAATAATGTAGATGTTGTTGTGGTGCACCTTACTGCGAAGACTCTGTTGTAGAGATGCTACTCAAGTAGCATTTGAGTGTATGTAGGCAAGTTTGTTTTGATTTTATACATGAGGCCATCGAGCCAGACTCGATCGAAAGCTTGAGATACATCGAGGAATATTGCGCTGCAGTATTCCCGATGCTCGAAGGCTGTGCGAATTTCTAATGTTATTCTGTTAACTAATTGGTCTGTAGGATGACGGAATTGTGTGGTCTTTTCTGGTTTCCGGTATTATTATGATAATACATTTTTCCATGTTCTAGGATAGTAGCCGAGACGTATTATCCAATTGAAGAGTTTACAAATAACCTTGATAGCAGAGTTTGGAAGTTCAATTATCATTTTTGGGCTTAAAAGGGCACCGCCCGGGGCCTTTTTCGGTTTCAATTCCCCTATGACTTTCGCGATCTCTAATGGTTTGTGGTAACACAAATAGACCAGTGGCTGAGTTCGGCTGGAAGACTTTTCGGAGATGTGAAGCAAAAGTTTCGGCTCTATCTTCGTCGCTGCGGGCCCAGCTACCTGATGAATTTCTAATCGGAGTGCCTGTTTCGGTTGGCGAAAGTATTTTGATGTAGGTGTGCGTTTTCAGCGTCTTTCTTCAGGGCTCGGTTTAGTCTGCGTGTGGCTTGCTTAAGACTTTGTTTTGAGGATGGCGATCTGTTGGTTTGCCAAGCACGTCGTAGTCGCCTCATTTCCAGTACAAGCTGTTCAATTTGTAGATTGGTTTTAAAATGGTTTGTTTGCACGTCCTTCAGTTTTGGTGTTGAAAAAGTGGCTACCGCCACGAGTATATCTTCAAGAGCATCGGTAGAACAGTCGATGTCCGCTTCGATGTTGAGCTGCGGAGTTAGTTCAACTCGGGAACTTACATACTTTTATATTTTAACCAGTTGGTTCTGTGCATTGTCAGCCTGTAGGGGTGGTCTGTGGTTTCTGGGCTTTGAAGAAGAGTTACTAGCACTGGCGAATGGTCAGATCGAAGGTCCGAAAGCGCTTTGGCGCTAATTAGTCAGGGACTTTTCTGTGGTCTGCTGGCCAATATGTGGGGCTACCAGGGAAAACATAGTTCAATTTGTTGCTCAGTTTGATGATTGCATTATACAATTGCCTTCACGAGTCGTGATCCCCAGTGCGTATGCTTAGCACTTTGTACAAATCCAAGAATAGTCCTTCAGAAATTGTAAAGCGAGGCGGGCAGTATACGGCGGCAGGTTTCCGTCACCTGGCTGCACCTTTGGTGAAAATAGTGCGTTCCACACGCAACACCATGTTCTGGTTTTGAACTATTGTTTGCATGGTCGTTTTCATGAATGACAAACATTCCATTATATTTTTTTGGGTGGTAACCATCATTGATTCCAGTGTGCTTTGTGACTGTCCTGGGACCTGCCGAAGGTTTCCTAGTGGTTGCGGCTTTTTGTTCTTTTTAATGATGTTACTAACGTTCTTTGCAGAAAACCCGTTTTCCTTAAGGGCTTCGATAACTGCATTAGGGGTTACATCGGGCTCGATTCATTTTAATACAACTTACAAGCCCTTGCTGTTTTTTAGTTGGTACGCGTAGTAGTTCTTCTTAGCTTCCTCAAGGTATTTGGACACAACTCGGATATGTTCTTCAGATTTGGTTTGAAGCTTGGTTTCGTGAATATTCCCTACAGTAAGCGGAATAACATAAAAATTTCCGTCTCCGACCAGCGTAACAACTTGCTTGACCAGGGCTTTCGAGCTTTTCTCATTAATGTACATAGGTGGGGGCTTAGGTTTCGGTTGGGACTCTTGACCCAGATCTGGTTGAATTTCAGCTAAGAGGGCAAATCTCTTGTCGTTAGATCTCCCGGTTAATTTGTTGTCTCTTTTAAGCCGGTTTATTTTTGGTTTGTTACCAACCCCGGTGTTCTGCGGGCTAAGCTTACGCTTAATTTGGATGTAGCGATCCACGCCGGATTGTATGACTAGGCCCGATTGTTGAATATTGTTTAGGTTTTGTTTAGCTGACAGAGTTACTGTTCCCGTTGTATTTCGCGTAGTTTTTGCTATAGTTGTTGCTATTTCTTTTGGTGGAATTGCAGACGTTTTACCGCTGCATATTGTTGGTGCTCCAGTAGTCGAGTCTGATGGTGGGGGGTTTTACACTGGGAACTCCACGCCGTAGAAGAAGGTGTAAGAGTAAGTAGGGGCAAGACTTCGACGCTCTTTATTTGGTTCGTCGCTCATCTTAATAAGAATTGAAATTAATGAGAATACAATTAACTTAGATCAGGCTGCTTACATAAAAAGAGTTTTAAGTAGATTTAAGTTGGACTATTGCAATGCAGTCAGTACACCGTTACCAAACAAACTAAATTAAGAGTTGCTTAACTCTGATGAAAAGAGTAATGCGCCCTGCCATAACCTTATAGGTTGTTTAATGTACATACTGCTATGTACACGTCCTGATTTAGCAACTGCTGTATATATCTTAAGTAGATTTAGTAGTAAAAATAATTCCGAGTTCTTAAGTATTTAAAAGGAAACATTAATAGGAAATTGATTTTTAAGAAAAAGATAATAACATTATTTGCATTGAGTATATATCCACATATAATCAACTTGCAGACATCTTTACCAAACCGTTGCCAGCAGCAAGGTTTTTGAAGCTACGAGACGAACTGGGACTTGTGCAAAATGGCTGATTGAATCATTCCTTCATGCTTTTTTATGCTGTTTTATATAATATCTCATTATTAAGTTCATTTAATTGAAGTTTACTTTTGTTTGAAATTTTCTTTAAATTAAGATCAATAGTGATCTGTCCGGCTTTTTGCTGGATTTTCCCCGCACCCCTGCAGCAAAATCTGGATTACATTGTGTAAACCAGAATGCACACTAGCCACATTAGAATAAGTAACGAAGTAACTTTTGATCTTTAAGTTTTGTATTGCGAATTGATTAAATTTCATCAAAATCGGACGACTATTTCATATATACAAAAACAATAAAACTATTAAAAATTGTTTTTTGTTTTAAATGTTACCTTTAATATCGTGTTATATTTTTTTTATTCTTTTTGACTTATTAATAATTTGACAGTTCAGAATTACGCTTTTAATTCTATTAAAATCGGAAAACGATATCGAATAGCTTCCATAGGAACTATCGAATAATTGAGGTGGAAATCATCATAGCTTCAATGCTTTTAAGCATATACGCAAATAAATCATGGTTTTAATGTTTTCAAAAATATTTAATTTTTAAAATAGCTGACGCTCTTGTAGATGTTGTTGTTGTTTATTGCCGTTGTTGTGGTTCTGCTGTGGGTTGTTGGCGAAGATGCCGCTTTGGTGACGTCTTAATGATGTTCCGATTCTTGTTGATTTTGAGCTTACAATTTTTTTGTAATTTATAGATATTTTATTTTTCACTTTTCATTAAGTTTAATAAGGGGCGTTTATTTTTAATTTCAGTTTATGGATCATTTTTATTAATTTATTGGGTGCGCGAGAATTGTTTTTTTTTTAAGTTTTCAACAACGTGTTCGATGTTTTAGCCTCAAATAGTCCACAAAAAGTTTAATTGCTCGATTTTTATTTTAATGTATTTTTGTTTTATGTATTTTTAGAAACACAGGAAAGATTATTTTTTATCTTTTTGCTTCTTTAATTTATACTCTGTTTCTTACCACTGCTTGGGCAAGCGTTTTTACTTTGCAAAACTTTAGGTGCTGGCCTTAGCTCTGAGACTCTTACCACTGGTGTGGGAAAACTGCAGAGTTGTCGAAGGACCAAAATGTTAGGGATGTCAAATGAATGAAACATCTTTTTTATTTTTCCAAGATTCTTATTACAGCCTTATATATGCCCTACGCAGAGACCGCATCAGTTGACCTGAGCGGGAGTTTTATCTTTTGTCCCCGTCACAGGGGTCCTTGATGCAGTGTGTGAGACACATCTAAGCGATAACATTTGATAGCTTAAGTGGCCTGCACTTAAAGATGTTAAGATCATAAATAATGGCTCTAGATTAATTTAATTTGTGTTCTTCCCCACACACGGTGAAAATGCCAGATCCCAGAAACTTTTTGAGTTGTTCATTCTTTTTATTTGGAGTTCATTTTACATTCGATAGTACATTTAAATTATCGTTTTCTAACACTTTTTTTATTATGCCTGTGCGTTTTCCGTCAAGAGAAAAGTCTTTCCCGAAATATTGTAGTACTCGTTTACCAATCGCCTCTTTGATGTCCTCTGTTGTTAACTTAAATACATTTTATATTCAAAACTAAACTTTCGAAAAAAAATTTTGGCTAAAATATTTGAAGCGTGATGCTGCTACCAAAAATATATATTTAAATTTACTTTCTAACACGTGCTTAAATAAAATAAAAAAAATTTAGCACAATCCTCTTCAGTGGGATGCATCTTTCAACTTCTTAAAGCTTAATCAATCAAACAACTTCAGCAACTTTCCGAAAATTTTGAGAGGGAAATTCTCTTCCAGTTTTTATCGCTCTCAGTTTTTTGATCTTTGAGACTTATTTTTTCTCGATTTTAAGATCTTTTCTTCTTCTTATTTTAAAATTGATTTTATATATTGAATCTTCTTTTAATAAGCTTACGAATTTTAACATAAAAATTTTGCTAACAGTATACTAAGACTGCATTCTGGTTGCGCCTCCTTCAAAAAGGTCGCTGGGTGGGTTAGTCATTACGATGAAGACGTGATTGATTGCTCAATATTGTTAGACCGCTCGCTAAGTGGTTAGGTTACAAAGTTAGCTTGGTAAAGTACTTTTCCTTCTGTTTTACGATCACTGCATTATTTAAGTCACTTATGTCATGTTTGTTTTTGTTGCGAACTTACCACGGTGCCCAAGTGATTGTTCTCAAGATCTTCGACTGAGCTCGCTGGACTATGTCAATATTGCTTTTGCTGGCATTCCCGCATAACTGGGAGCTGTACATTCATATTAGTACCAAGTTGTATAGCAGAGCGTTGATAAGCCAATGAAAGCTGCTTTTAGTTTTAAAAGTGTTCTTTCGGCTTCAATGTGCCGGCGTCATGTGAATCTTCTGTCGAGGTGTACTTCTAGATACGTCACTTCGTTTGCTTGCGGGAGTAGAGATTTGTTTAACGAAAGTGGAGGGCAGTTTTGCCTATTAAGGGTAAAAGTTTTGTTCATTCACTTTGATTCGCCAGAATCGACCAGATGAAAAGCTAGCTGCTCAGTTGGTTGCATCGGCCATTTTGAGCATATAGTGTTAGCCCAAGCACGCTGCCTTGACGAACTCCAGCTTTAATAGTGAAATCGTCAGTTATAGCAGTGTTGCACCTTACAGCTAATTTTCTGTCGTAGAGGTGAGACTCTAAAAGCTTGTGGGTGTTGTAGGGAAACATTGACTTGATCTTGTACATTAGAGAGACGTCTAAATATATGGGAGTATAGTACTCTCGTTTTTCGAACGCGATCCGAATTTCTGATTGTATCCGGTTGACCTACTCAATTGTTCCGTGCTTTTCACGAAACCCAAATTGATGTGATGGTATATCCGAGTCAACACGCATTTTATAATGAGTTTAGATAACTATGAAAGTATGCTTATAGATCTATACGACGTGGGGATTGCGTGGTCTTGTCCCGTTTTTGCTTTCACTATTAAAATTGACTTTTTCCATCTCACTGGAATGCGGCGAAGTTTTGCGATGGCATTGAAAAGCTGGGTGGTAGCTCAAACGGCGCCATATGGGAGCTCAAACGGCGCCATATGGGAGCTCAGTGTGGTCGCATCTCTGGAATTTTTTCAGATTCAGCTGATTTTTGATGATATTAACGAGTTCGTTTGGGCGAAACTCAATTGGCTCATGTTGAAGCTGAGGCTCATATGGTAAAGTCGGCAAAGAGAATGCACTAGTGGCATGATTTGGTTGGAAGACATTTTCAAGGTGGTTGACAAACGTGCTGGCACTATCTGCATCGCAGCGCGCCCAGCCGCCTGTGAAATTTTCAATAGGCAATTTCGGTGAGCTTAGAGTTGGGTGAGCTTTCCATAGTGAGTGTTTTGTACTAGATGTTGACAATTGCTCTATGTAGCGGCTGCTTCTTCTTGTTGTAAAGCTTTAGTGAGTTGACGTGAGGCATGTCTTTAGCTTTGTCTAGCAGTTGGAATTGCCACTCTCTACGTAGGCGTCGCTTTTTGAGGACGAGCTGTTCGATTTGTAGATTTACCTTCATTTGGTTGTATTGAGTATTTGTAGTTTGATGGTTGAAACTCGAGCTGCAGAGACGAGTACAGACTCCAGTGTATTAACAAAGCTGTCTACGTTAGCTTCATCGTAGTGATAAGGACTCAGCTCAATGTGTGAGCTAATGTATTTCCTGTACCCAATTGGTTTTCTGTGAAGACAAATTACACGATTGTTCCAATGTTCCTGGATGTCGGAGTAAAGTAAACAGGACAGACTAGTGATCAGATGAAAAATCTAAAAGACATTCGGCGTTGTATATTTATAGAGGTGACCTGTAAGTAGTTCTTAGCAAATTTGTTATGATAGTGGTGCTTAACTCGCCTTCTGATTAGCATTCCAGTCCCACCATGTGCTTTACCATTTGGATCATTTGTTCCGTAATATGAATAGCCCCGTAGTTGAAAATTGTATTTGTTTGTGAGCTGTGTTTCTGAAAGCAGAATTACGTCGATATGATTGTCGAGTAGAAATTGAGCTAACTCAAGTTAATTCTGTGAAACGCCGTTAGTGTTCCACGTAGATATGCATAGGGAAGTCATTATTTGGATTGTTGTGAAACCAGCATTTGAATCAATTGATTTTGGTTTCGCATTAAATCTAGCATAGCTTAAAAATTGGTTTTTGGCGGTTCTTGATATGCTGATTGCAGAAATGCGAAAATGGTACCCAGTCCTTTTTGTCAGAGTTTATGGGTCCTCAACTGTAGGGTTCCTCAATTGCAATTCTGCGGTGCAGCAGGAACTGAAGATTGTATATAGGGTGCACTTCGTACTTCTTTAAGGGCTTATTTTCTGGTGCGAGCTCTACCTTAAGGAGTGGCTGCTGCTTTCTATTCCTGTTAAGTATATTGAAGCCTGTCTTAGCAATAAATCCCTTTTCTCCAGGCGTTACGTCGGACTCTTTTCCCTTAAGTACCACTTCCAGGCCCTTGCTCGATAATACTTTGTAATTATCTTCAGATTGTTTGTTTCATGAATGTTGCCCTTTGCAAGGGGTACTATGCGGAAGTTATCCTTTCCTTTAAGCTCGATAATTTTGTTGACAATAGCATTGGAACTTTTTGCTCGAATATAAATAGGCGGAGGCTTTGGCTTCCCTTTCTCGCCATCGGTAGATTCGGCCGCCTCATCGTCAGAGGCGTCTGCCAAGATTTTAAATCGGTTTGTATTCATGGGCGTTTCTATTGCAGCTAAACTAGCATTACTTCGAGTTATTTTGTGTTAAGAATTTAGGAGACTCAGCTTCCTTTTGATTTGGATTTAGCGATCCATACAAACAATATTCATTGTTTTTGTTCTGTTTTTCAAGCAGGGCAGCGGCAGAAGTATTTATATTTACCCTGCTAGCTTTTGTTGAAAGTTGCAGTTTTTGTTGTTGTTACAGTTGACGTTGTTAAAGAAATTGCGGTGCTAGTTACTGTTAAAGAGCGTGGGTCATTGCATACCTGTATTGGAGCACATTCAGCGCATTTTGGCTGCAGAGACATCGATGGTAGCGAGGGAGAGCTAGAACGCGCTTTCTCGCTCGCTACGTTTAACAATTCGGTCAAGTTGGGAGTGGTTGACCAGGCTTGATCAGAGCTTGCATTATTTTTGGTTGCTTAAAAGAGAAGTACGAGAAGTACGCGTTATTTCTTTGTCTTGCTAACGATGACGTTGTGTGCGAACGACGTTTTGACCCATGATAATAGAGGTTAACTCAAATTTTAGTTTAGTTTTATATTGATTAATTGACCAATTAATATAAACATTCGCGATTTTATCGCATTATGGTAGGTTTATTAAACCAATCACTCCACTTTTATGATTTTATAGAATACTTTTTCACGAAGCACAATAAATACAAGTCTGCATGCGAAAAGAATTTTAAATACCTCGATAAAGTGAAGAAGGGAATCAAACCGAAGTTCATATACTCTTGCAATTATTTAAAAAATTAACTAATCTTTAAAACGTTAAAATTATGATTTATAGCCGGATTCGATTGGCACATTAAAACGCATTTAGCCTAATGCGCATTTATTTACAAAGGAAATCCCATAAGGCATTTACCGCACTTAAAATAAATGCGATAAAAACTCATTCCCCCCGAGAACAACAGCTGTCTTCTATATGCAAGGCTGGCGCATTTTTTGTTTTCTTTCGAATATAAAATCTATTTTGTATTAAAATGACTGAAAACAAGAGCGCACGCTGCTCGCAGTACCACAAGGCATTACTGCTGGATCTCTGGCAGGAAATAACTCCCACATATACGGGGATTTTTATTTATTGATCTATAGTTAACAATGAACTGCTAACATACACATAAATGCTAAAACAAGTCTAACTTAGACTTGCCCTTTTTAGAAACTGTGGTGGTCGCCATTGCAAACCCATCAACTTCTTTTCCTTGTCGTCCAAGTTGGCAAATTATTTTTAATTCATTTCTTTTGGATCTCCAAAATTCAAAAGTAAACAAACCCAGATCAGCTGTTCGTGCCACTCACATGTCGGAGTATCATTAGCTAAATGCTAATGCGCCAATGTAATCAGGCAAATTTAAAAAGTCCACTTATGCGGCAATGGAATCAGGATAGTGTTAAATTTAAGCATGATAGTTTAATTTCTCATCATAGAAATAAGCAGGCTAAATCAAGTGCGCATTAGAAGAGGAGAAAGAGAGTAAGCGATGCAAACCGAACAGAAGCAGAAACAGCGAGTAGCAACCCGGAGGCGCAATGGAAAATTCCACCGAAGACGTGCGACGATGCAGTATAGCAGAGGAGAGTGAGATTAAGCGATGCAAGCCGAGCAGAAGCAGAAACAGCAAGAATCTAGCAAGGGATGAAATGGAAAATTCCCCCGAACATGTGCACATTAGCAAAGGAGAGCGAGTGTAAGCTTGCGCGAGTGCCACCCACAACAGAACCCGAAGTCGTAAGAGCAGGGCAAGTCGATTATACAATTTATATACAATAAATTTCACAGCCAGGATAACTACTTTACAGATAAATTAGGGAATCAGGATTATTCGAGAATTTCATCATTTATGCAATTTTTTTTCTTTTGCGGAAATTGGGTTTTGCTAGAAAAAAGGATAATCGAACGTGAACCTAATGACAAGGAAAACAGATAAAACTAATCGAAAGGCCAGAGAAAAAAAATGTATCTTTGACATGTACTAAGAAAATATTTAACATTAGAATCGTTGTCACTACCTGAGAAAATTTTCTGGCCAATCCACACTGAAGAAATTGGTCCGAAAAATAAAAATTCATCATACACTGCTTAGCCACCTCGCACCAGCCTTACGCCAGAGCTTTAGCGCTAAGTATAAAAGTTCGAGCTGTCGAGCTGAGCGGTTGCGTTTTTTTTCAATCGCTCCGCCAAAATCAGGAAAATAGTCAGTCAAAATAAAAAAAATAATCACAAACAATTAATTACGGGAAAGGACGCTTATAGGCACTTGCCCTTGGTTGTGCCTAATATATATAATAAAATTACCAAGATGTCAACGTGGAAAAATTAATTGGATTTGCCAACCGTGACGATTTTACCTTATAGCTGGGACGCCGCAATAGGTATAGGTAATAGTAATTTAAGTTAAATGGGATTTTTGGGTATGGAACAAGAATAGGCTAGGTTTAGTTCCGCAACATCCGCCCGAAGTGCGGAAAAACAAGAGGAAAATACTAAACCGATCTTGCAAGGAAAAGACCGGAGGAAAAGAGCAGGTAACACGGCGGCTTCCGGGTCTCTCGTTTTCAAACGGCTCGGAAAAAAATGCTGGTTAAGCACGCGGGGGAACAGGAACGCAGTACGTAAGAAAAGATAAATGAGCAAGAAGTGTAATCGGTGCAGTGAAAATTAGAAATCAGAGTAATAACGCTAAGGATTTGTGAAAACAGGATTAAACAAAACCAAAGCGCAGAGAAAACAAAAGTGAATAAAAATAAGTAGAAAATATAATTACAAAAGGACAAAGAGTGGTCTTGGTGCTTTTTATTTTTCGTCCCCACGCAACCTTTCCCCATATGACCTAAGCTACCGATCCGATTGGGAGCGGTGAATACATTGACACTATATATGTTCCCACGACACTCTTACCTGTATCCGTTGATCCACCCGTACAGGAAGGCGGAAAATTCCCTCGTATCCCCCACGACGTAGTGGTAGAGCCCGTGGAATTTATCATCACGAAAGGACTTAGTGTTCCGATGTAGCCATAATCTTCGAGGTTCTTCGAGAATTGCAGGTCCTACGGGGGTACCTGAGATACCCCCTCGAGCGCGATAGGCGTAAATCTTCGGGATCATTATTTTATATATATTTTATCCGCGGACATTACTAGCCCAGTGCTTCAGTGATTTTACAAATGTCTTGTAAAGGACCTTTGGATCCGACTGAGAATTGTCACCGGCCAAAAAGAAACCAAACTCCAGATTCTAAATGAGGAGACGATATAGTCCGTGCTTTGGAATCGAAAGGCTATTCGGTAAAAGGAGCCATAGTGTAAAATATAACTAAGTCCCGAAACGTAGCAACGCAAGAAAAACTCAGTTCACCCCATTTATAATCTGCGGTACCTTCCACATAGTAGAATTTCTGTTGAAGAACCACACAAGCGGAAAACCCCGGTTTAATGCACAAACTGTCAAGAATTTAGTCACATAAAAACCTATTGCACCCTGAGAGGGCTACATGCCACGGCATCCTACAAAGCCAATAATGACGACGTAACAGTGAGGAAATGCGATACAACAGATCAAAGAACAAATACTACAAAAAGTCCAATGACTAAGAAATACTAATTTTCTCTCGGCAATGAGGAATCAAAATCCAAATACTTACCAACCAACACAATTCTAACGGAATTTCCCAGCACAAGCTAGAGCTGTCGCAGTTTCTCCAGTTAATCTCAGAAACGGATCTAACAAGCAAAAACAATTTCTACACTAATAATAATATATTCTATGGCACGAATAAAGTTGGTAAAAAATCGTATAAAACACAATCAGCTTCTAGCGTACGAAAGAACCTACAGGCTACAACAATAAGCATAAATACAAACTGTGGTATGACCTTACTAGCCGCAGTTTACCGTCCTCCTCGATTTCCTGTCACCGAAAACCAATTTTTGCACTTCTTTAATTCAATAGGAGACCGGTTCCTAGCATCAGGCGACTTGCGGAGCACACTCACTGGGACCTGGCCTTCTTAACACGAAAGGCAGACAACCTAGCAATTCACGACAAAGCAATAAGCTGGACTTCGACTCGCCAGTTAGACAAACTTACTGGCCATCTGACCCAAACAAACAGCCAAATTTAATTGATCGCAAGCAGAATTCACGGTAGTCTCAAAGATGCTGAAAGTCTATCTAATTTATCATTCAACCACACGCCTGTACTTATGCACCTCTTTGGCGCCCTTAGGTCACCATCTGCACACTAAATACTGAGGAAAGAAGAAAAACAGACCCAAGAAACATATATTCAAAAATTATCACAATATTTCCTCTCCGGAAAGCTCATCCTAATTGAAGCCGACCTATTCCAGATGAAATACCATTGCGAGACCGAGATGACTCTTCGGCTAATAGCGATGCAGAAAAAGCGAATGTAAAAAACCTTTACAGCGCTTTTAAGCCAAATGAAGCTGCACGTTCAGAATACCTGCACTAAGCCGAGACAAGGAGATCTCCAAGGTCATCAAGGAGCATCTAAAGGAAAATAAATATCCTGGGCAAAATCACACCCAAAATGGTAATACAACCAAAAACCACAAACAAATATCTAATATAAAAAAAGATGAAACTTTACCTTGATCATATAGACCGATAAGCCTCCTCTCATGACTATCCAAGCTCTTGGAAAAACTTACTCTTCAACGCATTTTGCCACATTTGACAGAACGCAGCATCATCCCGGAACATCTGTTTGGATTAAGAGAAAACATGGTACAATTGAACAAGTCAATAGAATCACCTCCGAAATTCGAACTGCTTTTGAACACAGGGACTGCTCTGTTATCTTCCTAGACGTCTCTCAGGCTTTTGAAAAAGTATGGCTGGAAGGTCTTATCTAGAAGTGTTGTGACAGATCCGAAAGCGGTCGTCAAAGTTGAGCAGAAGTCTGCTCAGGGGTTTTTCACACACTTGGTAATTGTGTGAACTTGGGATTTCGCAAGTTAGAATTGATTAACTTTAATGTTGAGGCTTGCTTCTGTTTTACAAGGTTACAATTTCAAAGCGTAATTTAAACTCAACCAGCTTAATACTAATGATGTCTTCCCTCGGAGCTTATGTGAAATCGACTGCCGATCGCTCTCTCTGCCGACGCTAGCAGAGCAAAAAATTATTCTCTCTCTTAGATCGCCAGTATTCAGGACCTGCGATAATTTCATGTCCTGTTTTTACATCATCTACATAGATTTCTTTCCTTAGAACCTGCTCTTCCAGGGGATAGCGTTCGCGCTCATCCGATGCAATCTGATGCATAACCCGAACCGCTGTGTAGGGTGAAGAGGCAGCGCCAAACGTTACAGTAGTCAATAAATGCTCCCTTTTGAGACCTACAGAATTCCGCCACCAAATTCTCTGATACTGGGCGTCATCCAAAAATAACTCCTCCAAGATCTTTTTGCAGAGCCGGACGGGTTAACAGAATATCATTTAAAACCTTTCCGTTCGAGGTTTTGCACGAGCGCCGTATTCTACTCGCAACTTTGTAGTTAGAGCGTCTTCCTTGATTTTAGCGTGATGTGGAACGGTGCACGCTGAGACTGCGTATTGTCCATTAGCGTTGATGACGGAGTGGTTCTCTTTATTGCTTACAACTGGCTGACGGATATGAGTTCGTTGAAAATGGAAATTGAAATTGAAATTGAAATTGAAAAATGTTGTTCAAGTTCGTGAAACTACAACAAATTGAAAGCGGGGGAGTTTGAGATGCTTCCACTGGTCCGAAATCTATCCAACCTGAGAAAGTATTTTGTGCAATTGGTTCTGCAATTGTGCCCATCAGGAAGTCAGAGAGCATCAGCTGTGAATTTAGGTCGACACCGATAAGTAGGTTAATGCGTCCCGACCTACGGAAATTTGAGTCTGCAAAGGATAATACAGACATTTTGGTAAGGTAGGTGATCTGTAAGAGATCCTGAGCAGGATGATATGGTGAAGTCGGTTCTGCGCCTGCACAGGTTGTGTTAGGAAGTACCAATTTCTGTGATTTCTGCTCGAATAGGATGACGTTTGAGTCCGAGTCCTTGAATGCTGTTTCCTGTGATAAAATGCTTTCAGATCCGTGATTTATGAGATCTTAAAATAAAGCTGACTGTCCGAACCAGTGCTGTATCAAGAAGGGAGCTCTAGCCACGATTTTTGGCAACTGCGCTCAAAAGATGCGTCGAAGTTGCGCTATTCGAAAAGAAACATCAAAATCTATAGCAACGGCAGCAAAATAGAACACAGAGTCAGAAACTGCTCTTATCGCGGAACCGACTACGAAGACGTTGACCGCAGCGCCAAATACAACTGCAACAAAAACTCTGACAGCTTAACAAAACCAAAACAATATTAATTGCCCTCTTAGCTGAAATTCAACCAGATCTGGGTCAAGAGGCCCAACCGAAACCTAAGCCCCCACCTATGTACATTAATGAGAAAAGCTCGAAAGCCCTGGTCAACCAAATTGTTACGCTGGTCGGGGACGGAAATTTTTATGTTATTCCGCTTACTGTAGGGAATATTCACGAAACCAAGCTTCAAACCAAATCTGAAGAACATATCCGAGTTGTGTCCAAATACCTTGAGGAAGCTAAGAAGAACTACTACGCGTACCAACTAAAAAACAGCAAGGGCTTGTAAGTTGTATTAAAATGAATCGAGCCCGATGTAACCCCTAATGCAGTTATCGATGCCCTCAATGAAAACGGGTTTTCTGCAAAGAACCTTAGTAACATCATTGACAAGAACAAAAATCCGCAACCACTAAGGTAGAGATGGAACCAGATAGCAGAGTCTTGAAGAAAAATTAAGTATATCCTATCTATTGCCTGCAACACCTATTGCACCGAAGATTTACGGTGGAACAGCCACAGAAAAGGAACGGCTCAGTGCAATGCACAAACTGTCAGGAGTATGGACACATCAGGAAAACTGACTCAAAAACTCAATTTTTTTCGGAACGGCTGCAAGATCCTTATTTGGTCAGCGTTATACCTAGAAGTGCTTCTCATACGCCGATGCCCTTCGATCAGGAACGGAAAACCCACTCCAGTCTTATCTAGAAAACCTTCAGCAGGTCCCACGACAGTCACAAAACACACTGGAATCAATGATGGTTACCATGCAACAAAGTAGAAAACGACCATGCAAACACTGGTTCAAAACCATTACTAGGTGTTTCGGTTGATTGCAGCTAAGCAGTCAAAATAACTGATGACAAATCTACGAATAACCATGTGGAATGCCAATGGGGTTTCCCGCACAAACTTGAAAAAACACAGTTCGTTAATGTAAATCATATCGACATTATTCTACTGGCAGATACGCACCTCGCAAGCAAATCCAACTTCCAAATAAGAGGCTACACCTTCTACCGCACAGATCATCCAGATGGTAAAGCCCACCTCGGAACCGGCATCCTAATTAGGGAACGCATCAAGCACCATTTTCACCAATGGTTTCCAACTGACTACTTGCAGGCCACGTCTATCATATTGCAGCCAGGTAACGGAAACCTACCGCCGTATAATGCCCGCCTCGCTTTACAATTTCTGAAGGACAATTCATGGATTTGTACAACTTACTTGGAGATCGCTTCATAGCTGCAGGAGACTATAGTGCTAAACATACGCACTGGGGATCACGACTCGTGAAGGCAATTGTATAATGCAATCATCAAACTGAGCAACAAATTGAACTATGTTTTCCCTGGTAGCCCCACATACTGGCCAGCAGACAACACGAAAAGTCCGTGACTGATTTTGCGGTGACAAACAACATTCCACGCAATATAATTAGCGCCAAAGCGCTTTCGGACCTTCGATCTGACCATTCGCCAGTGCTAGTAACTCTTCTTCAAAGCCCAGAAACCACAGACCACCCCTACAGGCTGACAATGCACAAAACCAACTGGTTAAAATATAAAAGTATGTAAGTTCCCGAGTTGAACTAACTCCGCAGCTCAACATCGAAGCGGACATCGACTGTTCTACCGATGCTCTTGAAGATATACTCGTGGCGGTAGCCACTTTTTCAACACCAAAACTGAAGGACGTGCAAACAAACCATTTTAAAACCAATCTACAAATTGAACAGCTTGTACTGGAAATGAGGCGACTACGACGTGCTTGGCAAACCAACAGATCGCCATCCTCAAAACAAAGTCTTAAGCAAGCCACACGCAGACTAAACCGAGCCCTGAAGAAAGACGCTGAAAACGCACACCTACATCAAAATACTTTCGCCAACCGAAACAGGCACTCCGATTAGAAATTCATCAGGTAGCTGGGCCCGCAGCGACGAAGATAGAGCCGAAACTTTTGCTTCACATCTCCGAAAAGTCTTCCAGCCGAACTCAGCCACTGGTCTATTTGTGTTACCACAAACCATTAGAGATCGCGAAAGTCATAGGGGAATTGAAACCGAAAAAGGCCCCGGGCGGTGCCCTTTTAAGCCCAAAAATGATAATTGAACTTCCAAACTCTGCTATCAAGGTTATTTGTAAACTCTTCAATTGGATAATACGTCTCGGCTACTATCCTAGAACATGGAAAAATGTATTATCATAATAATACCGGAAACCAAAAAGACCACACAATTCCGTCATCCTACAGACCAATTAGTTTATTATCGTGTCTGTCTAAACTGTTGGAAAAATGCCTTTTAACACTAATAATATCAAAACAAACTTGCCTACATACACTCAATAGCTACTTGAGTAGCATCTCTACAACAGAGTCTTCGCAATAAGGTGCACCACAACAACATCTGACGACTACATTATCGAAACTGGATCCCGCAAGGGATCGTCCTATATACAGCGGATATTTCTACGAATCAGCAGCTAACAACAATTACTTTCGCTGACGACACTGCAGTCCTAAGTCGCTCTAGTTGCCCAAACCGAGCAACAACACAACTAGCCAATCAGTTCATCGTAGTAGAGAGGTGGCTGTCTGACTGGCGTATCAAAATAGTATTGGTATTTATTAATTTCTCACATTCCTAACGTTCATTCGGGAATTCTTTACTTTCATTTGTGAATATTTTGTTTTCTCTTTCCTTACTGTACTTCAGGAATTCTGTTTTATCAGACTCCCTACTTTCTTTCAGGGATTCTTTATGCTCATTTTCCTAACTTTCCTTCAGAAATTTAGTTTCATCTTAAGCAGCTCTAGAATTAAACATTTTGGTTTCATCGACAACATCATCTCGTGCAACAATAAATTATTCATTATCAGAATCCCATAATTTAATCATTATTCATAACCAACAAGAGTGCTCTTGTAAGATTTTTAATCGAATATTCTTTTTCTATTTTTATTTTGTGCGTATACAGTTGAACCAATTGCATTTAAGTGTTGTAAACTAGGATTTTCATTGTCACCAAGTGCTCTACTTGGAATTATATTGACTAGATAAGTTTCAGTTAAGATAGCTTCACCCCAGAAGCTTTTATCTAATTTTGCACAATTAAGCATGGCACAAGTTTTTTCAGTAAGAGTCCTTATCGTTCGTTCTGAAACCCCATTTTGCTGGGGTGTGTGCGACACTGTTAAATGATAAGTAATACCCTTCCGAACACAAAACTCACGCATCTCATTGGATAAGTATTCCCTGCCATTGTCAATATATAAGATAACAATCTTAAGATTCAAATTTACTTCACTTTTTGCTACAAAATCTTTAAACATATTACAAACATCTGATTTGTGCTTGAATAAATAGGATACACAATAATGTGTAAAATGGTCATCAAAAATGACATAGTAATATTTTTCATTTATTGTAGAGTGTGTAATTTGGACCATAGACATCTGAATGGACTATAGATAAAGGTTTCTTTATATAGCTTTTATCTTTATATTTTTAAAATGGCAACCGAGCTTGTTTTCCATTTAAATTTTTTCTTTTTACTTATAATAATTTCCTATTGCTCATACCAAACCACTTATTTCGTAATCTAAAACTATTTTATTTCGTGCTCTTTTTGATTACGCTTGAAATTCTAAAATAGGTATATTATTTAACATAACGGCATTTGGATATAGTTACTCCGTTTTTGTTAAACTCGATTGACGTTTCTGCCTTCTGAAGTCACTTCGCAGATATACCATTTCCTGCAGCCTCCTTGCAGTATAGGACGTGTCGTGTCCGTTGAAGAGCCGCACAACTCCCCGCATAGAAGCGTAGATAAATAATAATTGTTTGACAATATTGATAGGTCACTCTAGTTGCACACCGCCAGTAAGCAGGGAATCATCGTTTGGCCCAGAATCAAGAATAAGTCCACCCTTATCCGTTTTTGAGTCTCTTTTTAACATTTTAATAATGAACACGAAACCGTGCTGCGATTCTTTGACAGTGATGACATTTTATATTATGTTTTGGTTTTCTCTTAAACGTTTTTTTTTTTTGGCTTAGTCACTTTATTTTTAAATCAGGGACAAACTTCCGAAATTCCCCACGGCCCGATCAGTTTCAAATTTTCAGGATCTATGTATTTTGGTGTCCTGTTTAAAAATGGGTCAAAGTTTCTGACAAGTCCGATTTCTAAGAACTTAAAACAGGGATTTTTGGGCTGTTAGCGGCTGTTAAGCATATATTAAGTGCTATTTGCAAAATTTAAGGAAGACAATAGGGGTCTAACGGTAAAAAAAATACTCTTTTTCGCAGACTTTAAAATCCATATAAAATCGGTTTACCGGCGGATTGTTGAAGTTAATTTCTTCCTTGTTGAAATTGTGAACGTTCAATCTTCAAAATAATGTTATAAAATTATTTTCCGGTTTCAGGCGTGTGTTTTTTAAGAATTTATGTTGTCGAAACTTAAGTTTTAGCAATTTGTTCAAACTTTGTTAAGCTCTAGCATCTATATAAGAAAACCTATCCTTACAACGTGTATGGAAAAGTTGAATAATGATCTACTTCTAATAGCTTTTCGGTAACTTGGCGAAGAATTTGAGAGAGAAGTTCTCTCCAAATTATTAATTCTCTCAATTTGTTTAACTTTAAGACTTTTTCCTTCTCAATTTTAAAATCTTTTCTTCTCGATAAGCAAAATGTGTAACCAAAAAACAAGTTAAACAAATTTCTTCTCGACTTCAAGAACGTTTCGTCTTGATAAAGTGAGAAGAAAAAATACTGCAATAGAGCAGATTTACTATTGGTTTTTTCGTTCTCTAATTTTCTGAGTGTAGTTAAGGATTGGTTCCAAAAATTAAAATTGGATGTCCTTAAGTGGCTAAGTTAATCCCCGGACCTCAATCCCATAGAAATACTCTGGAAAGAACTCAAAAAATAGGACTGAAAGACTTTTTAACAAAATAAAAACTCTATTTTGGGATATTGTCCAAAGAGCATCGCACAACATTCCGATTGGAACTGGTCGCAAGTTGATATCCTCTACGACTAGTTTAATGGACAAAGGCCTGCAAAACAATGGCGGATAAACCAGCTATTAGCTGCCAGATACTCAATTTAATATAAAAACAAACAAAAAAAAGACAAATAACAATTTAGTTCCAACATTTCATTTGTACACCTATTATAATGTGCAGCAAAAATGGCCGCATAAAGGATTTATTTATTTTTGTTGTAAACTAGAGGTCTGCATGAATGGCAAAAAAAATTGCATTTGAATGCACAATTGTCAAAAATAGTTGAGTAGAATGAATGCGTAGTTAAAAATATTTGAGTGAATGTGTGTATTCGTGTAAACGCACAACATTTGTTCGAACGAACAATCATTGAATGAGTGAGAATGGTCGGCAGTATTCGGATCAGTTCGAAAATAAAAACGCGAATACCATAGAGCTCCCATAGGAATAACCGGCGAAAAAAAGAACAAAAAATAAAAATCATAGTAATTATATTGGCGTAATTTGATTATGTTTTAAACAAAATCTTTTGATAACAAACGAATAAAAAAGTCGTGGCGATCGCACCTTTCACAAAAAAAAAAAATATTAAATTTTGTGATGGAAAATAAAAAAACATTGGCTTACAAATTGAATTTTTAAATGTTTTCAACAATCGAAATTAATTTAACAATATTTTGAATGACGGTTTTTCAGGCAGAAGCTTGCAACACAGTGAAGGAGTCGTTTCCAACCCTATAAAGCATGTCCGTCTGTCCGTCGGGTCTCGAGTCTCCTAGTGATGATGATCAGGAATATATATACTTTATAGGGTCGAAAATGTCTCCTTGACTGCGTTGCAACCTTCTGACTGAAATTATAATACCCTCTGCAAGTGTATAAAATGATAGAACGCTATTTTTGGCCACCCGAGGTTTATATACCTTTGTAGCTATTGCTACAAACAAATATGCACACATTACAAATTCTTTAAAACAACAAAAGCTTGTCGGAGTTTTCTTCCATTCCTTTTTTTCTTTAAAGCCGACATATATAATTATCGCCGATAAAAACATGAAGAGCTTTAACGGCTACGGTGCTTATTACCTAAAAAAATTGTTATGTTATTAGTGACACATAGTTCCTTTTTTACTTAAAAACAAGCCCAACTAAAATTTCAGATTAAGAAGAAGAACCTAAAATAATTAATTTGGTGCTTTAGTCTTTTGTTTAGTATTAAGATTTTAAGCTAAATCGACGCAGTTCGTGGCAAAAGTCATAAGATAACAACAAAATTAAGCAAAATAAATTGGTTCTAGATGGCGCAACAGTTTAAGTCAAGACCTCAAACCGTACCGCAATTAACTTAAAAAACACCGATTGGCGACGAGTTAGCCAGGCAATATATTTTGCAAAAGATGGCGATTTGTACAATGTTGACTTTTTTATATATATATGGATTATTTTGAGTCTCTTATTTTATTTCTAGTCTTTTGTTTTTTCCTCGGAGAACAACTGTTATCAATGAATAAATTTCGATTTGTATTTAAAGTCAAATGATGGCAGCGTAACTAAGTTAAAAAAAATAAATTGGCAATAGATGGCGGTAAGAGAACCCCTCAAGCGGAATTGCTTGTAACCTTAAAAACATCGATAGGCCACGAGTTAGCAACACGTATCACTTGCAATAGATGGCGCTTTGCATAATGTTAATATTGTTTATTTATTATATTGATATTAAACTACACTGTGTTCTTAAACCACAGACAAATTTATTTTGATACAATTTTTTATAAACTAGGTAGAAATATCAATTATTTTGAAACTTGTATTTGATTTCCTATGTTTTGTTTTATTTTTCGGAGAAAATTGTAATTATTGACATAAATAAGAGTGAAAATATGGCAGCGCAACTAAATTGAAAAAATAAATTGGTACTAGACGGCGGCACATGTATCTTAAAAAACATCGATAAATATATATACGAGAGCGGATATGCCCTTACCGTGGATACGCAATTTACCGGTACTCTGGTAAACAAAAATCAAAGTAAATGTCACTATTTCATGTTTAAATCAATTTTTTCAAAACCACTCATGCAAATAGTATGTCGCATAGTTATTATACCCGTGCAGAGGGTATTATAATTTCAGTCAGAAGTTTGCAACGCAGTGAAGGAGACATTTTCGACCCTATAAAGTATATATATTCTTGATCAGCATCACTTGGAGAGTCGATCTAGCTATGACCGTCCGTCCGTCCGTTTCTACGCAAAGTAGTCTCTCAGTTTTAAGGCTATCTTTCCCAAAAGTTGTCTTTATATTGCAGGTAGTACATAAGACGGAACGAGCCGGATCGACGACTATAGACTATATTTCTCCTTGGGAATCGGAAAAATAAATAAATAAAATTATAACTTTATAACTTATAACTTTAAATTTTTTTTAGTTCTTCGACATGGTTAAATATTTCAGAATTACGGTTTAAATTAATTTAAAATCGGACGACTATATAATATAGCTCCCATGGAAACAATAAAAAAATTATAATACATTTTTTTTTAAGTGTAATTTTTCTACTTTGTATTTTTTTTTGTAATTATTTTTGACTTATTAATAATTTTACAGCTCAGAATAACGCTTTTTATTCTATTAAAATCGAAAAACGATATCGTATGCTGCCATAGGAACTAGCGAATGATTGAGCTGCAAATCATCATAGCTTCAATGCCTTTAAACATATACGCTAGTAAATCATAATTTTAATGTTTTAAGAATATTTAGTTTTTGAAATAGCTGCAAGGGTAAATGAAGTTTGCTCTCTTTCTTG